>NC_139354.1:18160727-18290727 GCF_055883805.1 Amblyomma maculatum
CAGGCAAAGCCCAGGCAGAAATTCCTATTTCCAATTTGATGATAAGAAAGAAGTATTTGTTGATTTAAGTGTTCGATGTATTACTCTGGCCTTGCAGGCTTGTACGTTGAGATCAGCATAAAGTAAAGGAGCTTGGCAGATCGCTCTCTACTGCTCTAAGCGTGTTTGTCCTTCCCCTTCTTTTATGCCTGTGTAGGAACGACGAAGAAGCTGTGACAATCGACGCTATATACGGCAGTAATGACATCAACAAAGGAACGAAGCTAAGAGTCATGAAGATGTTTCGGCACCCCCAGTTTGACCCGGCGAAGTTCCACTATGACATCGCCATCTTACTGGTATGCACCCTTTTGTGCTTTCTCCAACGAATTCAAATTTATTCTGGGGTCTGACGCCATCCTTAGATCACGGGTGGACTTTAATTGGTAAACAACTCGTTTTAGCACTAGCACAATAGTAGGAGCCCTAGCCCTTCCAGTCTAGTGAAAGGAATTCATATGAAGCCCAGCAAAGCTTAAGTGGGTATCAATAAACCTAAATATTTAGCTTCTCTCATTATCTGTAATTCGTTTTCTGCCGTAAATTTGTGTGTGCGACCAA
The DNA here is from genome assembly GCF_055883805.1 of Amblyomma maculatum. NCBI lineage: Eukaryota > Metazoa > Arthropoda > Arachnida > Ixodida > Ixodidae > Amblyomma > Amblyomma maculatum. The sequence goes on from NC_139354.1 coordinate 18,161,328, forward strand.
AGCATATAGTCAGAATCAAGCTCTAAATGACTGGAGAAACCTGGGCAAACCTGATTCTGACAAGACGTATAGAGCCTAATTAATTTCGAAATGCTAATCTTGAGTTCTCTGAGATGCTCTTTACTGAACCATCTTTACTGAACGCTGAAAATGTCCTTTAATTGTATTTTCTGCTTAACAATATCTCCTTTGGTAATGTATTTGGCGAATGACTAGACCGAGACAAAAGAAAAAAGATGCCAAAGTGCAGCTTAGTTTACTTTCAAAACTCAATTGTTTGTCTTCTGCCATGCTTCACGACGGATGTCTGGAAGGATAAATGCAAGCAGTTTCTGGGCCTCAATTTCTATGCAAGGCTTGATCACTGCTTAGCATGGATGATAAGGGGATGCAGCGTTCCTAACTTATATATTCTAACTTGATGGGTAGCGTTTCTGTCATACTGCTGCACGGAAAACACCGCTACGACTGGTTAATTGAAAAACGCAGAAAATTCAATGGACGAAGGCAGGACGAGGAAGGTACACTCGGGCGCTGGCTTTCATGTTTCCTAAAAAAAAAATGAGATAGTGCCATTTCTAATATAGTACTACACATCTCAGGTTGGGCGGAGATTTTGTCAAAAAGGAATTCAAGAGTCATATAGAGCTTATAATCGAAGGCGAAATGCAGATGTTTACGAACCTTGCTCTTATCACAGAATCAACAGTTGAAGCGGCGAAGAAGATAACCAGCGTTGACTGTGCTCTTTTGTATTCTTTCCGCTCGACTGATGGCTTGAAAAACGTGGCTGTAAGATTAGTACCTTACTGTAATATTATTACGGTAGTTACTGTGGCAGTGCTACAGCATATCGTTTCTGCTTAACAGCTGGCAACTGAATCATTCCATCGCTATGCGCCTATGGTGCTGTGATATATACCTCTGCTTATTGACACGCATCCGTTGGAGAAGGTGCCGATTCTTATTATCTCGGTCTAGGAGCTCTGTAGTGTTTTTTCCGCCTTCGCGTACGTCGGGCGTTCGTTGAGAAGAGCCCAGGCCTCTCCTGGATGGACGCGACACCCTTGTTCTCTATACCCATCTCTAGCGAGCATCTTAACACAGAACTTGGAAATAACCGTGCCACTACGACCATACCACGGAGACCAGGCAACCACACTATTGAATGCAGCATCTACGGCACATAGGCCACGTTCATATCCCTCGGCGATTGATATTGGCTCTGCAGAGCTTATTTCTGTCTTTTATATTTCGACCGTAATGAAGGCAAACTATTTAGCCTATGAACCTCTTCCCATCTATTCTTGCGTCATCTTTGCTCATCCTAGGAGCCATCGTTTGGCCCCCGTGACGTCGATATAAGAAGGCAACATAACACGGACAGTGACTCGTTGTAGGCCACTCGAGAAATGCATATGAGCCAGTAAAGTATTCCTTCATCTTTCAACATATATTCATGATTCTAAAATTAGATTTATTCGGAAGTATTATTTCCTTAAGCCTTCAAATCACCTTAGTTTGGTTGTTCTGTATAAGTTTAATGTGAATTTGCGTGCTTGTTGCCCATGTTTCACTCTCAGCTATAGTTAATGAAAGATGCCGCCTTTCTCTTTTCCTACCTGATGATGCAGATGCGTCGGAGAAGTTCTGAAAGTGAATTAATTTATGGCTATATGCAGCGTGCTCTGAAGACAACTAAATTTTTGAAGGTCTATAAAATATTATGGCTTAGTTTATTGGGCCAATCTTGATAATTTTATGTACGGACGCAAGGTTCAACGTTGACAAATAATGTGATATTTTTCATACTCCTGTTATTCGCACCAGTGACGTCTATCATTTCATTGATGACGGTGGCTATCCTGATTTAGTCACTTTGTTCTGGACTCACTTTCTTCCTGATGTTTACTGTAAAAGCACTGAATATCTGGAATGGCAAGTCTATTTAATATTTAGATGCGTAATCCTTAACTCTATTTTTATTCGACAAAACAAAAATCCCCCCGCCTCTCTCACTAGCTTCGTTTGTGACTATTTTCATCGATGTGATGCTGACCGGTGCCTTTTGGTTTGATGTGAAGTATATGGTACACTGCGCAGGTTGATAAACCGTTCGAGTATAGCAGCAGCGCACGGCCGATATGTTTGCCATCACAACCGGTCAACATCTTCAACTCGGACGTGATTGTTGCAGGCTGGGGATTTCTCGAGCAAGGTAGGCCTCGTTTTTACCGCCAATGTTTTGCAAGCGTGTTTCCTATTTCAGAGGGAAAATCATGAGAGTACATTGAAAAAAAATATGTCGATTTCCCATCTTAGTCCCACTGACCAGTCCAGTTGAGCAATTTTGCATAAAAGGGCACATACACAAATGGCATAGATTTTTAGTTTTTTAATAATGAGCCATAGTTCGCAAATTTGCTTAGTTAACAGCTGTGTCCCGAAGGCCAGATACTCATGCTTGGGTGCCTTCTAAACATCTGCTCTACTTAGCGTAGTGTAAATACTAGGTGGAGCCATTATGCCTTTTAGGGTTCCAGAGAATACACAGCTGCAAAAACGCACATGACCTATGAGAATGGCATGGATATGCTATAGACATCGAATGTGTATTCCCCTTTCTTATGTCTCTGGTCTCGTCCGCATTGTGTATCTGCCGACTTCTCCGCCAAGTAGTCGAACACAGGGTTCGTGCCCTTGTTGTATTTTATTTAGCCGCCCAAGTGTCATATATTTATCTAGAAACCAAAGTTCAATAACTTGTACAACTGAAGGAAAAGGACTGCAATTTCGAAAAAAAGAAAACGAGAGTGTATTCTGACTCTTGTTATGAAAATATTCGCTATCCCACCAGAAATAAATGTTTCTAAAAATAAACTACCGCTAAGAGAGTCTGGAAACTACTTCTATGCAAATTATATGTATCTGTAACTAAGTTATGCGTTCCAATTGTGCTGCATTCAGCTAGGTTGCGAGCGGCCGCAGTTTTACCTGCTTGGACTCTGTTACAAAGAGCCCGCTAACACATCTTATTTGGTTCTGGCAACCAAGCCTTAACTTTGTGCTTTGGTAAGTAAATGCAATAATGGTAACAGTGGTCGCGCCTTTCTTTTCTTGACAGATGGAAAAGCAGTGGACTACCTTCGGTACACAGTGGTCAAAGTGGTCCCCAATGCACGTTGCGCGGAAAAGTTCCGACACACGGGTTACAAGACAGAACTGATGTACTGCGCGTATCGTCTCAACACCGACGCATGTCAGGTGTGTATTCTTCATTGCGAGTGGTAGCGCGCTACAGTTATGCATTTAGAAGAGTGGAGAGTTGCAGTGATTGGCTTATGATTATGGTGAGAACAGCGCTAACTCAAGACAGAGCGACAGCAACACCGCAACAGCAACGCAACAGCAACGCATCAGCGCCTGTGTTGTGTTCTCGCTCCGTCCCGTGTTAGCGCTCTTGCAGCCATTATGAGTTGTGCATTATTTTGAGCCTATCGTTTACGCAAATAGTAGAGATTTCTTTCATGTATATGAGGTTAAGCAAGTTCATTTTTGTTTTGCGTCCTTCCGTGGTAAGGCGCTTGAGCTCGCCAAAATATCAAGTCAGCTGTTTGCTCTCTATGGTGACGGTCAGTGTCAACTAAAACGCTGCGTAGATTATACTAGGGCTTTCGAATAGTAACATGTAGGATGTTTTGAGATATGTGCTGCTCAGAGTTATTCTTCGTTTTGGAAGCTATTGGCATAATTTTGCTCTCCCAGTGGTGGTGCTCTGTGATTGGTCGATACCTCTATGACGTCATCCCGCCTCGGCCAATCAGAGCCGCCGCAAAAGCGGGACACATTTTGTCCACGACAGCATGAGCCATTAGAGGCTTTCGTCTAATATATTTCCACACCTCTCTCCTCGTGAACTGACAGGGCGATTCGGGAGGACCCCTGATGACTCGTGTAGAAGACGGCCGCTACATTCAAGTCGGCATCGTCTCCTATGGCATCGGATGCGCCCTGGACGACATGCCCGGGGTGTACGCCCGCCTGGAAACCTTCGTTCCATGGATGACGACGAACATTGCCAAATACGACAGCTACAAGGATCTGAAAATGAGCCCACCTACAAGATAACGCTTACGGTATACGGACAAATGTTTGCGTTTGGGTGTTGTTAACTGGTCTGGCTTTTTTATTCTTGTGCGGACGTTTTCTGTACAGAAAATAGTGTGAAAGGAACTAGCAATTCCTTTCATAATATTTGGAAAAAGAAACGCTTTGACAAGAGTCGTCTTCATGATTACTAGTCACATGATCTCCTAACAGAGCCGAGTTCATTAGATGTCAGCTTACTGAAATGCACAACAAACATTGCTGCTAAGTGGCAGCACATGAAAAGTTTCATGCCTGGCAACTTCCAGCCTAATCTTTGAGATAATAATATGAGGTTGCAACGTTGTTCGGTTTATCAATTCGAAGAAGAACTAAGGTCAGTTAGATGGAGTTAAGAACGTTGTTGTGCTTATTTGCTTTTACAGCCTATCACCAATGCAGGCATGGTGCGCTCAGCTTGACACATGATAACATACGCTTTTACTATCAATAACCAATCAAAAGTGAATTGAGGGAAGACTTTCCTACAATAAGAAGTAGAAAAACGTAAAAGGATGTCTCGCTGTTCGCGTTGTTGAGAATACTTTTGGAGCTTTTTTTTGTGAACAAGTATTTAGCGACAGCTTCTTCTGTTAATGAAGGCCGCAATTAGAAAACAATTTTGTAATATGTAATGCTTCGTGAATGCATTATGGGCAAAAAGTTCAAAATCATACTGCAGCTCCGGGAAATTAATACAGTGACTATTGTGAAGGCTAAATTCCTTTCGTTCTTCGTTTTTTCAGAGCCTGTGGCTGCTTAAAGCATTACTAACCAATCGTGAATGTGCGTTTGAAAGGCCGTTTACTGTTGCAGGCGGCGGCAGCCGGCAATGATTGAGGGATTAGTGTTATACGAAAATTGCAAATGCAAATGTAGGCGTGTGCGCCTTGTGCTATGTCGATTTATTTTCCTACTTCTTCCCTGAAGGATGATGAGCACTAGTTTGTGCAGAAATGAGATTTTTATATGCGCTCTTTTTTGTAACGAATTTTTATTGAAATTCTTACGTATTTCACTAGTTCCTTCGTCGAGCCTGGTGGCAAAATGTTTGTTTGCCGGAAGTAAACGATATGTACACTAAAAGTTTCGCAATTGCGCGTATATTCAGCTGTAAGAGTAGCCAGGAAGCTGATACGTTTTAGTGTTCGACCTCTTCAAATATATCAAGAGTGATGTGCCTCTGTATGTCACGCGTCGCAGAGGCAGTACATTTCACACGAATAAAGATGGTGACAGAAAACGAAAAGTATATTCATCCCCAGGCGCTGGGAAAACACCAGAAGCTTATTATGTCTATGCAGAGTATGAAATGGCCTCATCTTTCAGCCGATATTCTACCACTGCCCGCTCACTGCGATGCACGGAACTGTTTATTCTTTTCCCGGGCAAAATACTCTGACGTATAAATTATCACTTCCGGGAGCATGCTTCAGTGTACGGGGCTTTTGTAAGAAAGGTGTTAAATAAAGATTTATTCTACTGTGCCATTTCCTTCACCAGCAAGATTCCATATAGTAACACCTTTATAGCAGCCACTGCAAAGAGGCGATTGACTGAAGGAACAAAAATCGAGAGTATAGAAAGCACAAAGGTTGCCACATCTAGTACTGTGCTGACAGCGTCACAACACGCCAAAACGAAAATATTTTTGGTTACGCATGCGAGTTCTCCAAGTAGTATTGTCGAAACTACACATCGCTGACACCACATCGGCCTGTAAAGGGAAACTATGGGATAGTTAAGCCCTCAATATCTGGCACCAGGAGCTCAAACTTGGCGATGCGATAGATGCTGAAAAACGAATTCATATTAAATTCTACCTGAACACTGTAAGTTTAAGTGTAAGTTTTGTAAGTTTCTTAAAAGTAAGTTTTGCTTTTTGGTAAGTTGTGCTTTACAGCCATGGGTGGGCTTAACGTATGGCATCCTTGAAGCTCTCATGTGCGTGGACGTGTTCCTAACATTTGGGATGACGAACTTGGATAATAAGTGTAGTCGTGATAAATGAGGTTAATCTGAGGGTTAAGTTATAGCAAAACAGGGCAGTACGCTTTTTGAAGTAGAGACTAAAGACATTGGCCTTGGCACTCAGAGTAAAGAAACATTTTACGGTGGTCTTCATCTCTGCGACTGCACTTACTAAAGCTATATGCTTTGCAATAAACGTTGTATCCAATTCCTTTAGGATTTCAAGGCGCTGATATCTTTGTAGCAAATCTTTCAGTAGAAATTACTTCTGTTAATAATGCGTTGACAAAGTAGCCTTTGTCACTGGCCATGCTAGGTTGCGATATATTAGGTGCGAAAGTAAGATTATGATATCGCCTTCAAGAATACGTTTCGAGGTTTCTCAAGCTCATGCACGCACATACACACAAATGCAACTTCATACGTATGTACGTGAACGTACGTGCGCACACGCTAACACCCGTAATGTTACCAGGTCCGCTCAGAGCATTCTGAAAGGATATATTTGCGCCGCGCACTCATGTCGAACTATTCGCGGTGGTATGAAACATAACCTCGTTCCCTATCTTGAAATGCTACGTGACATTTGCTTAATCTCAAGTTTTTGCTTCCATAACAATGACGTAGGAACCATCAAAAGAACGCTGAATGCGTCTCCTTTGAAGTTCACTGACTTCGCAGTCAGGAGTTGTTTTAAGGCCATGAGCAAAACAATGCGACAAAAAGGAAAACTTTGTGCCAGCAAAAAACTCCAAGAGCAGAAAGCACCCAGAGAAGGAATATGGAAACGACGCAATAATGCGAAACAAAGGTGCTTCCCTCTGTGCATCGATTCTGTTGATCTAAGCTTCGTTGTCTCTGCTAGCTTCTTAAAGTTAATTCCAGTATGTATTCGGGTTGTTAGGGCTGCATGTCATTGGTAGCCTGGGAAGATCGCTCGATTTATCGCGTCTTTACATGGTGCTCCAAATGCAAACTCATTTGTCGAGAGGACCTCAATTTGTCTGGGCAAGTGCAATGAACCTCGTCGACGATTGGAAAGGGGCTTTGATTCCAAACAGCGGTGTTCTGGGTGGTAATGGATAAACTGAATTAAAGTAGAAAAAGGCGTGTCTGCGAAGGCGTCTCAGTGACTAATATTTAATGCAATCATGAACTTCACTACGCCTCCCGCCTTCTATTCTCCATATGCAGCCTCATTAGGTCCACAGTTCTCCAATGTCAAGCAACCTTCATCCTTGGCACCTTTTGCGCCCACACTATTTTTTGCGCACAGACATACGATGGCTGGACAGACAGATGGCAGACGCGTACGCACACACAGATATTCAAAATTCTCACACAAAAGGCTCCTCCCATGAAAGACGTCTATCTCCACAGTTTGAGGAATTTTTGGAGAAACACCTGGGGCTGCATAAGATTGTCGCCGTCATTTAACCGAAAGATGAACGCTGGCGGAGAAAACAATGGTGAAAAAGGGCCGTAAGGTCGCTTATCAGTCGTCACCACTACAAGTGCGCCGAATACTTGCAGCAGTTTTTCTTTCTTGAACACATGCTTGTTCATCGTGGCCTGAAAATTTAAAGAAACACGGCCATTGAATTTGGACAAGCAAGAGGAGATTATTGAGAGATCTGAACGACAACTGAATTTTGAGTGGCCATTTGTTCTGTGAACTGTCTCAATCTTTATATCGCTTCCGAGCCTGCCAGGACACAAAGCGATATGGTCAAGCGGTGAGGGGAGTACACACTGCGCTATTCAGAGTTTCAACAAGATGATTGTCTTCGTTCTCACATTTATAGGAAACATAAAACGAGGGAAATTAAGTGTATGAACAAACATTGGTTAGTTCAAATCAGCTGATTCTAAAGAGTAAGCTGAATGCCGCAGAAATAGAGGTCCACTTCGAGCCAACGACGAGGAAGAATTTTCGTTATGTTAGAATGATGTCTACCATTATAGGCATGAAACATGCATCAACGTAAACGAAATGAGCTTGCAGAGCAATTGTTTTATTATTTGCTTGTGTACCAATGCAGGCTTACCTGATCATATCGACAGTAAGAAAAAACTGGCAAGGGTTATAAATGTTAAGCCGAATAAAGTGCGAAACCACGGGAAGCTGCAGGTTTTGCAATACATGTGGCGCCGCCTGAGTGCCCCTGCGTCAAAGTGTGGAGGTTCAAGCGTGGCCTCCGAGATCAGCTTCTGTGCAACTGTGCGCATGATCGCGGAGGCCATGTGTTTAGGGCGCCATCAAGTGTTGAAGCATCAAATGTCGTACACTTTTCTTAAACCCACTTATAACGAGCAAAAGCACCTGCCTGATGGCTTAGTGGTTAAGACGCTCGGATAGTATACACGAGGACCCGGGTTCCAAACCAACGGTTCACATCAGCCGCGATCGGTGTGAAAGCGAGAGGTCACGGTCAGCGATTGTTCAGTCATAGTACTAGGCTCTATCACACTTTCTGTTGGTTGGCGAAACTGATAGGGCCGTCGGGGAGACTCGCGCGTAGGAGCGGCTGTACCTGACTTTGAATCACGCGCGTGACGCCAAGGGGTGGTTACCTCGAGAAAGAGCTCACCCAATCGGAGCGACGACACAAAGAAGATCGGACAAGATTATTAAACGGTGGTGGTGAGCATATATCAGTGCTTTTTTACCAAAAGCGAGAAAGCTCATTTCGCACATCAGTGGTGAAATAAAGTTGGAACACAATCCGCAACATGTAAATTCGTAAATAATTCCGCGGTTTCTACTCACCAGGCCAGAAATGTTGTAGTCGTGTATTGCTAATCAGGGGTTAAGCCCTCCATGTTCTTTCCCAGTTGAAAAAAAAAAACTACAGATCTGTGTCAAAAATACGACAAAATATCTTATAGTTCTGTCGTAACCACCAGATTTTTCTGTAGTTCTGTAGTATTTTTCTGTAGTTCTGTATTTTTTCTGTAGTATATTTCTGTTGTCTGTAGTTCTGATAGCACTTTCCTGTTGTAGCTACAGCAATTTTTGTTACTACAGAATGTTCTGTTGTCACAACAGGTTTGCCTACAAAAGCCGCACAGAAATTTTGTCGTAACATCAGAAAATTTTCTGTAGTTTTTTCCGACTTGGTTGTACCGAGCTATAAGTATCTCTTAGACGCAGAACATTTGTTTGTTCATAAGGGTAAAGAAAAAAAGGGACACCTGATCAGAAAGGCAAATGTAACACCCTGACACCAGTGTTATGTTTTCAATGTAATCGCTAACGTCGGTCACACATCGCTCTATGGCATTTGAGTGCCTCGACATGAATACACATCACCCGGCGGTTATCTTTGTTAAATTTTAAAAAGGCATTCTCACATAAATTCATCATTTAAAATTTTCACACGCCATAAGTTAGTCGTCATATGCGCAGTAAAAATATAGTTGGAACATATATTACTAATAGCTTGGCCAGATCTTATTAATACAATAGTTGTATGGCATTTGAGTATTAATACCATTTGATTTAATTTTCGTTGCTAAATTGTGTAACAACCTCCCTGACATTATCTGAGGTAGAAGGAACTCCAAAGTGCTCTTTTCGCCACCATTAGCCAGGTCGCAAAAATTTATTATTGGCCTCATACGGCACAGAGCGTTGTAGTTGAAGGGCTCCGAATCTCTGCCGCGCAGCGCTACAGTGCCACATGCTCACTAGGAGCCTCGTATATGAAAATTCACGTCGGGCCACTGAAACTGCTGCGCATATGGCATGTGTGCGTATCGGATTGAGTGCCCTCAGCAAAATAAGTAGAACATGTTTGCAAGTGGCAACCACTAAAGGCTACTGTAGATGGAGTTGCTAAATATATATAAGGTGCGAGATAGCGGAAAGTGTAGAGTTCTGATCTTGAAGACTGCTTAGAGATTTAATGCGAAAACCTAAATTGTTTATAGTTTGTATCTCGTGTACAAATCAATTAATAAAATCTGGTCTGATGCCTCATATTCACGTGGCTTCTTCTACGAGTCGCATTGCCGTACAGTTTGAAAAGTAACGGAGGTATTTAGAATGTTTTATTGCACTACATCAATGCCATACCTCTGGCTCTCCGCAAAGGTCGACGCAAAAGCAGAAAAAACATTGCTGAATATGGTATACGATGCATAGGAAGAAAAGGAGAACGGAATTGCCAATATTGACGTTGATGAGATCAGGGAAGTAGGCAACATAGTAGTGAAAATAAGCAATCCTTCTGTTAAGGCACAATATTTGTCAGCCTTGTTAAAAATACCGGAAGAGCTGAGTAATTATGCCTCAAATGCTGATGAAGTTTTGTCCCGTAGATGCATCCTGAACTGCTTCATTAGTAGCACAACACTGACTGAACTACACTTCATGTTCCGTTCATACATTGTAAGAGGCTGCCCTTAATATTAATGGCCTTACATACGTCCTCTGAGTACTTCTACTCTATAAGATGTATGGTAGAATTAAGGAGATGAAGCAGGTGGCTACAGAGTGTGAAAGAGAATAGAACTAGGATGTTCCCAAGCCGAGCCAACGTTTCGACAAGGGGACTTGTCTTAGTCCGTCTAGGTATCATATAATCTACGGGACTGTCCTTGCCTCTGGGAGACGAGACATACAGAAACATCAAGACCGGCAAATGGCACATTTTGTAGAACAAAATAAGGACACTGGATTCTTCAGGAAGTTGCACTGTAACCTATCGACGTCTAACCTTCACTCATTATCCTTCTGTCCCCCTCCCAGAAACCTTCCAGTTATCCCTAGTCCAAAAGAACGTTGCAGCCGAACCTAGGACGATGTTCTTGTGTTTAAAGATCATGTCCATCCTAGGGGGTCGAGGACCGTGAACGCAGGCACATCACGAACTAACGTTGGAGCGGCCACTTACTCAACTGAGAGCGAAAGCGAGGTGGTGACACAAAACCTTTTTCCTCTCTGCATGACAGTCAAGACACTACGGAACATGCTTTGCAGGAGATGTTGATTAAGAATGTTATTACTCTCAGCAGGTTTCATCTTGTTGCCCGTACGCACCTGGCGCGCTGTTTTCCCGTGGCTGCGCTGCTCCGGCGAGAAAGCGACGCGGTGTTGACTATGATTCGGACAGAGAAACATCCGCTCCATATTGGGTTAAAATTTTTTACCCTGAAAGATTATATTTTTGTGACATCTTCAGAAGCGGCGCCACATGCCGGAAATATTTCTTTTTGCGCGAGCAGTGTCGGGAGTGAGTTAAAGAAGCGACACCAGGATACTCAAGAGTAGCACGGGGTGTGCTTGTGGGTCACCTGGGTTAATTATCTGGAGAGCGGCAGTTAAGCAGTAATATATCAGCATTAAGATATTACGTAAATAGGAAGATACCAATCAATATTATTATATTGCGAAAGCAATACTGCTCCCATTTTCAGCCCTTCGCGTAGCCACGGTCGGTAGGCACGTTTGACCTTTAACGACCCCAGATGGCTGTGACGTCATACTAGCTGCGAGAGATGGGCTACCAAGTCGAGCCATCGGGTGGCAGCGGTTGGTAGGCACAGCGCGCCGCCGATGAGATGATGACGTCACTGTGAAGTCATACCAGCTGCAAGAGATGGGCGACCAAGTCGAGTCGTCGGGTGGCGGCGTTCGGTAGGCACTGCGCGCTGCAGCTGGGGCCGCGCTGCTACCGAATGGAGGCGCTGCTGTCACCTCTTCTCTCGCAATTGAGAGGAGGAGGAGGAAAACGATGGGTATATAAATGCTCGCGCTTGCTCAACTGAGGCACTCGCTATGCATCCTGATAAACAGAAAGAAAAGTAACGTCGTCTCGATGAAGCCAGGAAACGTCGGCGGGCTACAGAGACAGATGAAGAACGGGAACAGCGTCTCGCTCGACGGCGCGCACAAGGTGCAGCTAGGCGAGCGCGTCTCGCTTCTCTTGAAATGTCCTCAACTAGTGACATCTCCGAATGGAATGTAATGGACGCTTTGAACAGTGAAGACTATTTGTTGACGTGTTGTTAGCCATGCTATTATTGCTTTCGCAACCACCGGGCTTAACTGAAGATAAGCCCCAGTTGCTTTTTTATTCTCTTTTCAATGCAGACGCATAAAAATGGCAAAAATGTTAAGCTTTGATGACCGGGTTAATCTAAATGAGTTGGCTATATGGTCATGTCGAATGCATTCACTCAAGTAATTTCTCCTGTAAAAGGTTGTTGACAACAGGTAACATGTGGAAGTCAAATTCATCTTTGTTTGGCTGCCTGCAGAAGTGAATTATATTTCATGAATTTAAAGCACTGTTAGAGGCGCCTAAAATGGCTTGCAAGGTGCCGGAAGGAGCTAATACCAGGCCACTTCAATGGGTGACATTCAGGTAAGCGATTTCATCAGCACAGCAAGGAAATTACCAAACTAAAAGCACATGTGAATCCAGTCATGCTGGGAGAAACAGCGCACAAGAACCAGTCGGCAAAAGAAAAGGAGGCTTCAGGACGGGTGCTCGTTTTTCGCAGTATTTTGTTCACTCTTCTTTCGTTACGAACCGTTACCAAACAAGCCTAACTCAATGATTTACTAACGGACTAGATGCCATTGTCAGATGAATTTCGCACTGGTTCTCTACAGCATAAGTAGCCATCCATTCTGGATTCCCTTAAGAAAATCATACATTAAACAGCCTACAGAGACAGCGAAAGCCGCGAAGCGGGTCGTGGATAGTGCAATCTGTATAATTTGCATAACTTGAAGTAGAAGAATATTTGATTATTATGCTTTGTGGCTTGCCTTTAGAATGGTTTTTGTCTCTGCAGCCTGCGATAAGACTGGACAAAGGAAAGCATATACAGTACCTCCCTAGCAGCATCTCTCAGACCTGCTTGCCCTTACCAGCATATTGTGGCTAGGCAAGAAAAGAAGAAGCGGAGCATTGCGTACTGGCTAGGTTGGAGATCGGAGGGATAGTGGTTCGTTTCCCTGTGAATTTGGTTCTTAAGTGGCAGTGCGATATACGTTTTTCGATCACACCTTCTGATCGTACTTTCTGTACACGCCGAGCATGAGCCAAGAAGGTTTTTGCCTTAACTTTCAAAAACTCGTGTTCCGGTCATTTCGGCCGATGAAGATTTTCTCGAGACGCCGATCCCATGTTGTTCACTAAAAGGGACACTTAACGCTGGAGAGATAAAATGCATTGCTCTTTGCACTGCATGTATTGCGAATTGCGAGCGCATGTGCTCCAGACCATCTGTCATCTAGACATGGCGGTGTGGCGCACACGCACTCGCTATCCCTTCACGGCCTGAACAAGCATGAATCCTCAAGATGCCGCCTGATGTGACATGTCTGGCTCGATGGCGTGGAGGACACTGAAGCTAGCACGAGCCCCAGGTTTGAGAGGCTCGAACCAATCGCCGCGGACACTCAACCGGCTTGAGTATGTGAAAGCTGGCGTTATGCCAACCTCGATATACAGAATGGGATGTAGTGCGAAAATGTCGGAGAAATGCCGCTTCAACTAGACGCCGAGCGGCACATCAGCAGAGCATTTTTTTACCTTGCTAAAGGACACGTTAGCCAGGAAATTCGGCGTCGGAATTGTAAGCGAAAAATCACGAGCATAGCGCTGGCAGTTAGTAGCTCGCAGCTGGCGCGGTTGATCACTGATTCTTCGATGGTTTGAGCATCTTAACGAGACCGCATGATATAAAGAAAGTTGGCAGGAGCTGCCAACTCGGCTTAGCCTGAGTCGCTTTGAGACGTTAACCAAACCAACCAAACCAAACTCGGATTTATTTTGATTGTGAAAGCAATACTGCGCCAGGTTTCGGCCAGTAGCGTAATCCGTGACCGCAGTCACGAATGACCTTGAACAGCCACGAAGAAGAAGAAGAAGAAGAATAAAAGGAGGAGGAAGAGGACGAAAAAGAGGAGGAGGAAGAAGAACGCTCGGTAACCCGCAGCTAATGCTTTCGCTCCATATTCGGTTCAGCAGCGTTGAAACCTTCTCATGTTTTTCTAATTGCAGGTATACTTGCAGCCACTAGTTACATTTTCACAGTAACCTTTCAGTTGGCGTAGACAGCGACCTGTCCAGAAATCCGTCCTGTTTTTATTCTTTGCTAAAATGTATTTTGTGCTTTTTCTCACTAAATCATTTGACAAAAAAAACTTTCTTTGACATACTATGAACTAAATGGACCATTTTATTCCCAATATTCGGCCTGGAGGGGGTTCAAATGCATGTTATATCCTTAAGAGATCAGAAATCTGCGTTATGGCAGTCTGACTTTGATAACTGCTTGAAGCGGCGGTGCCCTTATTTTGTTTTATTGCGAAAGCAATACTGCTCCCATTTTCAACCCTTCGCGCAGCCACGGTCGGTAGGCATGTTTGACCTTTAATGACCCCAGATGGCTGTGACGTCATACCAGCTGAGTGAGATGGGCTACCAAGTCGAGTAGTCGGGTGGCGGCGGTCGGTAGGCACGGCGCACTGCAGCTGGAGCCGCGCTGCTACCGAATGGAGGCGCTGCTGTCACCTCTTCTCTCGCATTTGCGAGGAGGAGGAGGAAAACGATGGGTATATAAAAGCTCGCGCTTGCTCAGCTGATACTCGCTATGCATCCTGATAAACAGAAAGAAAAGTCACGCCGTCTAAATGAAGCCAGGAAACGACAGCGGGCTACAGAGACAGATGAAGAATGGGAACAGCGTCTCGCTCGACGGCGCGCTCAAGACGCAGCTAGACAAGCGTGTCGCGTTTCTCTTGAATCGTCTTGAATCTTGAATGGAATGTAATCGACGCTTTGAACAGGGAAGACTCTTTGTCGACGTGTTCACTCAGCAATCAAGAACGTAGGAATTGGCTACACTACGAGCTGAACTATAGCGTAGGCATGCTATTATTGGTTTCGCAACCTACCGGGCTTAACTAAAGCTAAGCCCCAGCTAATGTTTTGCATATTGCAGGCTAAAAACGTTTCCTTTTAGGTTAAAGTGCACTGTAAGCATTAGTGCACCGAAATCAACTGATCAGGCTAGCGTCATGTGGCCCTCAGCGTTCTTTTATTTATAAACGGCATTGTTAAAACTAATCGCTTCGAGTGACGCTTCATATTTCTCCTTATCCTTATCCGCCATTTAGGGATTCTTTAGCGGGCCGCGGACGCTTCGCGACAAGAATGGTCGCATTGTACTCGTCGGAATCGGCTCAACGTTTGGCCCCAGATGCGCTCCACGCGATGTCTTCACACGTGTGGACGCCTTCATAGCTTGGACAACAAAGACAATCAAGGGTACGAGATCATACAACGAACAAACGCCATACGTTTGGCTTCCCAACCCGCTCTTTGCTTTGACACCGGACCACTTCTCCTCTCACACGCCGGCTCTTGAGCCGGAATTCTACTAAAAGTAGTCCACACGGGGTGAAGTAATAAAATGCACGATTGAGCACCATCACAGTGGGCTTCATTCCCCAGGTGTGCATTTCTGAATACAATATTTCGTGCTTCCGCTTCTGATATTGTCTTGACGACTCTGCATACTTGCTCCTGCTAGGCAGTGTAGCAAGTTTTGTGGATGTTAGATTGTGTTGGGCTCTCCGATACGTAAGAGACAAAGCTTTCGTGTGCTATGATCAAAGTTTACAGTGTTTACTTTGTACATAACGTCTCAACAGTTTAAGACATCGTAGATTCATCAGGAGCATAACTTCATTTAGGAAACCTAAATTACAAGAACATTTCGACTGATGTGTTCTATTATATGAGCAAGCTTGGATGAAAAAAAAAATGTTAGAAGTAAAACTGCGCTAAATATGTTTCTTCAGATACCCGTGCTTAGTAGATGACAGTAAGGTGTGATTTATTGTTAGTTCATCTCCACGCCGTTCATGTACTCGTTTTTATTCTGTCATAAGATTTAAGCTGTATGTAAGATAAGTGTGTTCAATGCTAAGACAACATTAAACTGCTCGGATGCATCGCATATGGTCACTGCATGATTTCCATTCTCGATGATTGACTTGACAAGATTCAGTTTGTTGATTTTTGAATCTCTTCATGCAGTCTGCAAATTCACTTTTAGTATTCTTGTAATAAATATGACACAGAATTTCTTAGAATACTTTGTTTCTTTTGTCACCGTGGTGGCATGGCAGGTACCTTTTGTAAATCATCAGTCCCTCGGTCAAGATTTGGCGTGCGGAGACGAGAGATGTGAGCAAATGAATGAAAAAACGAAAAAATTGGTCTTACTAGTGGAGAATAGGAATTGAGATATAGCTGTATATTGCGCCTATGGTATTTTTATTAGGTAATTTAGCGAAGAATTTCTGCCCCTTTAATTGGTTCGCTCCTCTTGGGGATGACGAGACCACAAGTGAGTAGGACCGAAGAAGGGTATGCGAAGGTTAAGCCGACAGTACCAGAAAGGCTACTTCAGACTCATTAGAAAAGAGAAACCTTGACCTTCCAGCGTGCTGCTTTCGCAGCAAGGCAACAAACAAGAGATATTCTCTTTTCTCATGAGAAACTCGGCGCTACCCTTTTAGATCGCAAACGTTCGTAATCACCTGGGCCAGGTGCAATTCCATATGGCGCACTGTGCCACTTTGGTAGAAACGTGCAATCCGAGCTAAACAACCAGTATAATTATTCTTGGCTTGGCAATGTTTTTCTTCCTTGATGGAAATCTAGGGTAGTTCAAAAAGGTAAAATGAAAATTTAGTTAATGAATACCACCTCAAAAAAAGCAAAATTTCTGTTCAAGCTCTCCCCGAACAGGCAGGTCACTTCGGTCAGTTGCGCGCGAAAAGTCACGAAAAAAATTATTCTTGTGCGGTTTGAGTAGCGCTTTGTACATTATAAGACGTACCGCAGTGTCATCAAGGGCTCTATATGGGGTCACCAATGATTTCGTTATTGATTTCGTGCTAACAGTTAATGGCAAAAACGAAATAACTATGTTTGAGGCATGTTTTCTTGGTGCCAAAGGTGGCGATGGCATTATGACTCAAGAAGCCCTTTTTTATGCTCTGGAGGCCGCTAGAATCGATGATGGGACATGTACGTGGACCGAATGCTATCGACGACATGGTTATTTGACATCGGTCCTCAAGATTGATCAACTCCTGTGTATTGCATCTATTAGGATGTTATCATTCCTACCTTATTTATACTAGCACTCTTTGGATTCCCTGAAAACCATGGACCAGAAATATCCACAAATATATGCACGCTAATGACACCTGAACTTGAGACTATTCTGTGACGCATATTTCCAGGTGCATGCCATGTAACAGCACGTGACACTACAACTACTTTATATTTCCGACAGCAAGGTGAGAGCGTTTGAGGCAAAAATTGCCCGCAGGTCGCATCTACACTCAAACCTATGGCGCCATATCCGGTAACCACATATATCCACAGAATTTCCTGCAACAAAAAGGTTTTGAGAGACAATAATTCGTCATGGAGCCCGCATTGCATTTTGTGAGTAAGAACTGATGTCTATCTTTGCCTACTCAGAATTTTTATTAGATAATGGTGGGAATGGTCATGTTTATCAATGCTGAAAGTAAAAAGAGCGATATTCCTGTGATATCCGTAGTTTAGTAGAGCTGTGCTTTCAAACACTTGACAGAGAAATTCGCGTGCCGTTCAGACCATACCACGTAAGAATTTTTGCACATGCCTTGGACTAACTCGAAGCTTGCTGAAAGCTGCAGTAATTTCTCTCGCCAAAGATTGCCATCTTTTCAAACATTTGTCCATAGAGAATTCAGCCTCATTTCGTGCCACTGCAGATTGAGAAATCGTAAGTTGCACTTTTTAAGGCAGTAGAAGCCAACCGACCGTGTATCCAAATCACAGGGCCTCCGCTGGCACGAACTTCCTGCCCGCGGTGGCATTTCTAGGACCCACATGTGCAAGGTGCAGTTACGGAGATGGCGATGTAATCACACTTGTCAACTCAAATCATTAAGTAATGAACACGCTCTTTGCTCCACGCCGCAGAAAGCGACCGCATTCATGTACACATGGTTTTCTCGGTCTCGTCTATCAGCTTGCGCTGTGGTCTGTACCGTGAGACAGGTCAGTTCAACCTAAACTGAACAACCTAAGTTTGAACAGAACTTTTACCGGTCACAATTAACTGAAACTCCTGAAGCTGTAAAGTATATTGGCCAGCAAACACCTGATAACTCAGCTGTGTTCTTCGCTTCCAAAGCCCTCCTACGATGTCTGAAATCGTCCTTACGCATCTGGAAACACGACGAACTAGTAGGGTTGATAAGGCATCTGAAGAAAGAGGCACTGGAATAAAGCCAAGATGTCAACTTGCAGTGGTAACCATGGCATAGCGTTTTTGCCGGAAACAACTTTGTTAATGAAAAATCTTGATGGACCATCACCAGTTGCAATATTGCCATGATGCCACTGACAAAACTGACGTATCGAAACTTCTGAGAGGAGTTGCCCGAAACATGACTATACTATCAAGGTCCTGGACTGGAGACTGTGGCATGCCGTTTGCACGACCTTGACTCTTCAGTTCTATTAATTATACTATAATAGTATCCAGCCCGACCTCTTCCGCTTGAGTTTATGCGGTTGCGTCGCCTGTGGCTGGGAGTGGCGCGTACAAATTCATATTCTTATTTAATCGCAATGGCATGCTGCCAACAGTTTGAGAGCTGCGAGTGTGGCGAGATGATGAGATCTTGTTTGAAGCTCAGTTCTATTTCCAGCATACAGATTTATTGCCACATGCTAAGAGACGAAGAGATCGGGAACAGCGTCCGAGGACGATTACAATACTCCCTAATGTGAAATTTGAGCGCAGCTTTTTCGGCGTTTTTACGATAGATTGAGGCCAAGAATGTGCCTGACTGCAATGTTGTATGAGAAGCCCAAGGTTATGTTTCTTTCCCAGGACTGGAGCTTTTATTTGTAACTGGAAAGCTACGCTTCCAAAGTCCGACTAGAAAGAGGGCGCTATTCGCCTCCTAGTGACTGAGGAAGGCGTTGCCACTTCCTGTGGAAGCCCATAACAGCCTTTTCAAGTGGGTGGTACACGAAGGCAAAAAAAGGCGCCTCATAATTCATGACCTTAAGCAATATTTATTAATTAGGCTTGTCCGCTAGACACCTGGACCCACTTTGACATTTACGTAAAGGCCAGCATCATCGAAAATATCTCAATAAAGAACGGCTTTAAACATACCTGCCGGAAATGGCACAAATTCATATGTTTCCGCTGCTAGCGTAAGTTGACCAAGAACTGGCACAGGCTGTGCATGAACGAATTGTGGCTGCTCTAACTGGCCTGCAGCAGTACCTATGTGACTGACCAATAGGAGCCTGGCCAGTTTCGTAATAGCTATGGCATGAGATGGAATGCTTGGTAAATCATGGGCTTAAGTTTGTGTTGTTATAGAACTTTGTCGTTTTATAAGAAACAACCATGCTTAGGTTGAAATGTTTATGTCACAACAAAGAATTTGTGCATTACGATACGAAGTATTTAAATGAATCTTCATTGACAGCTTGCTTATTAATAAAGCTGAAGGCGGATACTGGAGTAACAAGATAAAGAAGAGAAGTTGAGATGGGGCATGCAAAGGAAGAAGCTATATTGATGAGGTAGTCCATAAAAAAAAACGAGAATTAAAAGTAAGATGCAATTCTAATTAGAATTTTCATAGGACTTGCTGACGGTTTCGTGTTTTCTGTTATCTTGCTTTCATGAAACAAGGTTCGCAGATCTTATATTTCTCTCTCCACCAGATCGGTGGCCGTATTTTAGAAAGGATGCATTAGGGGCTTCTTAGCACGGAGAAACAAAAGTAACGGGCACAATTGAGATTATTACAAGCTCGCAGAGGTCCATATGCACACGCAGGTAGGTAAAGCACAATGAAGTTAATTGCGATGATCAGTGGCAGGAAAACACCGCTGGAGAAGAAAATAAACAGTTTCTATATCCATGCTCAGTTTAGGTTCATTGTTGGAAATCACATCGACCAAAAAGGGAACGTCATGGCATTGAGCTCATAAATACTCAACGTTTTGTGATATGGGAAGCGCTTCTGATTGTTAGCTGTTTCCTATCGTATCCGCTTGAAACCAGCTTTTGTTTCAAGAAATTGCTCATCGTTAGGGTGCTTTATGTGTGAAGCGCATCATTATGCACTTCGACATTCACGAGCACACAGGTAAAGAAACAGGAGATGAATCACAGGGCGTATTGACGCCGAGAATCGCGTAGTTACTCCTGATTGGTGAAGAAAGCTGCTCTAATTGCCCTCAGCATATTTTTGGCCTTTCCTTTTTTATTTCTTTGCGGTTTGGTTTCTGTATCACGGACACCACGGTCTTGTCCATGAAATGAAGAAAAAATGCAAAGAGGAATGCTTTTTCCTGCTGTTCTGTTGTCACGGTGAATAAAGTCTTTATTTCGTGTCATCTTTTGTATCATTGTTGGCCCGGCCGTAGAAGCATAAAAATGGCTTGTGGAAAGAAACGTTTCTCTCGTACTACCAAGAACCGCACTGCCGCCTGAGCGGCGTGGGGGAAGTGGTCGAGCTTGAAAGTCTGTACACAAGGTGAGCTTTCTTTGACGTCACTGAAGTGTTGCACTTTAAGCAATATGTAAATAGGAAATTGTGCTTTTATTTTGCTGGGTAGAATTTTACAATTGACTAAATAATCGTTAAAGACGAAGGGCCTCCTACATGAGAAAACCGGATGCCTCAGAAATTGTCAAATAAAAGATTTGTCTTTTATACTATAATGTTTGGTTGATATATCCACAATTTTTGCTGCATGAAAAACAAGTATGAAAACAAAAGGAGAGGATTTCTACGAAATAATTAAGGCAACAACTTGTAAGGAATTTGCTTTTCTTCTGTAAACGAAAGAGTTGAAACACATATTAAACATTTTGAGGGCTTTTGTTTGCGGGACGTATAAAAGTGTAATCTTCTAACTACTCAGCATATTATTTTGAAGTATTGGCCATACATCCAAACGCTATTGAGGGAAATATTTAGTGTTTAAAGACGGATGTCTTGTTTTTTAGCAGTATACAAGAAAAGATTTGCACCATCAAATTGTCAAAGGTGGTTTTCGGACAACCACGGATGTATTATACAGAACCCATGGGAAATAAAAATCGTTTATATGCATCACGTTTCTTAGATAAACTGAAAGATGTTTAGGTCAATATACCAAAGAAGCCCGTGCTAAATCCTAATGAAGATGTTTCCGCGTTATTGCTGGTTAAAATAACGAAAACTGAACGTTAGGGGTGTTCTCTTGCAGATATGTTATGCAATTAAGGTGGCCGTGGATGGCCTCCAGACTGTTTACATGTATACTGCACGTCGCATTGCTCTTGCTGTTTCTAGTACTGGAAAGATAGTAGGACTGACATAGATATATAGTCCTGATAAATGAACCTGCCTTCATGGCCTGGGGATATCTCGTCAACTCGGAGTCCAAGGTTTTGGATGCTTCTTTCCTCTTTCCCCCTCTCGTCCTAAAGCTGAAGCCGCCATTAGCGGCTCCTGGAAACGCAGCTATCATCTCTTCATATCCTACAAAACAACGCGCAATCAGGCTCAGCCATCACCACCCTGTGAAGTGATTCCTGACATGTTTCGCTCGCACTCCGACGCCGACAGCGCGCCGCCAAATTTTCTGGAGAACGCGGTCTCTCACGCTACCGTGTTAAATCTCTAGGTCACGAGTCCTTGTCGTAAGTGCTTCAATACTTGCAAGGAGCCCGTTGAAATTCTGCATTCAGCTTCAGTACTGCGGCCGCATTTCTCGCACTGCCCTGCACAATCAGGTGTTGCGCTAAGGTGAGCTGTACTCAAAAATACCTGGTGCAGCAGGCAGAAGATTCCATCTGATCGCGATAATAATAAGTTGGTTGTCTTATTGGGTTTAACGTACTAAACAAACTCAGACTACGAGAGACATCATAGTGGAGGGCTCCGGAAGTTTCGACAACCTGGAGTTTTTTAACGTGCACTGACATCGCACAGTACACGAGCGGGCGCCGTGCTTTTCGCCTCCATTGAAAAGCGGCAACCGCCGGACGGGATTCGGCCCCTCACCTTTGTGCACAGTAGTCAAGCGTCGTAAGAACTACGCCACCATGGTGGGGCAACAATAATAGAGTGATTTAGCATAGCACTATCTGAGATCCGTTATCGGGATCCGCCCCCGCGCGTTCCACTGCGCATGCTCAGATCGCCATTAGTCCGATATGACAATACATGCTGGAAGTCGGCATATAGACCTGCCGCGTCTGGACTAATCAGTTTGTATGCACCGACCGCGCGCGGCCAGTGTGAGATCGTGCTATGCTAAATCTCCCTATTTATTCTATCACCAATGCTACAGTTTTCTTTCGCTTTTTGCAGGTTTGCCAGGCAGAGACAGAGAGCCGCTGAATATGAAACTCACGTTCATCGAAGTGAACATTGTGATTTGCAGTTTCACGGCAGTAAGTTTTGTCTGTACTAGATGAAAGGTAAAAGCGCCTCACGTGTTCCTCACGTGTTCTAGGTTATTTACGGCGAAACCTCAAATCAGCATCCCCGGAAGTGAAAAAACTGGCTTATCAAACTTTCGTCCGTCCCAAACTAGAATTTGCATCATCAATCTGGCACCCATCTCAAGCCTACCTCACCGCCGAACTCGAAGCCATCCAAAATCGTGCAACCCGCTTCATCACTTCTGAATACTCCAAAGAAATCAGCATTACTGCACTTAAACGCTCTATCTCCTGCCCACTCTAAAGTCGCGCCGCATCATCTCCTGTCTTTGCCTACTGCACAGCTTCTTTTACCACCCTGCTTCCAGACACCCTTTGCTGCAACCACCACTCAGAACATCCAATCGCCTAAGCCACAGCCTCCCCATAGCAGGTATCAGGAGCGGCACTTCAGCTATGAACAGTTCTTTTTTCCCCAACGCGATTACTCTCTGGAATGCCCTACCTAACGACATAGCTACATGCGATGATCGCAAATCATTTCGCACAAAACTCGCTAGTCATTTCCAAGATGTGTAAGCATTTCATCTGTGTTACCATTCATCAGTCATTCATTGGCTTTCAACTTTGCTTGCCGAGGTACGTGCATTTGTTGCTTTTCTGTATGATCCCACGGATACCTTGACGCTCTTTATTTATTTTATTTCTCTTGACTTTTACAATTTGTAGTGTTTCTGTTAACTGTGCCTGCCTTCATCAAGATTGTATTTACCCCAACTGTAGACCCTCCTTATGTAATGCCCTCGGGCCCTTTAAGGATGAAATAAATGAATGAATGAATAAGACACACACTCGAGAGAAGACGACACAGGACACGCGCCTTCTCTCCAGTGTGTGTCTTTCTGTGTGTTTTTGCCTTTCGTTAAGTTGCAATGCACCATCTAGCTCATCTTCAATTTTTGTTAAACTATTTTTGTCTCTACATCAAGAGGAAGGCAATGTTTCAGTTTTGTAGCGAGATCACTACTACTATCGCCGTGGGACAATAGCGATGTCACTACATCCTATTTATTTAGCGGTCCTAGGCCAATATCCAATGGTGGTTCATGCACAGTAATACCTTGTGCATCATTACAAAGACTAAAACATGAAATAAAATAATACCCGCGGTTTAGATAGTGGTTAAATCTGGAGTTACGCGATAGCAATCTGCATGGCTACGTTTAGTTTCGGCTTGAAAGTAAAGGCATGGCCATTGCACATAGCAGTTTACTCTATGGTTTCAGATTTATTTGTGTCGTAGGGTAATAACTTCACGTATGAACACCCCTTGCCTCTCGTTGTTGACCATTCTAACTCGGGTGTAGAAGACTTCTAGTTATATGACATCGTCTCTACGTCGAACATACTTCAGGGCACACGTTCGAAGAACGAACCAACTGTCCTAGCAACTCGCTGTTGTTTGCCTCTACCAACTACCGAGTTATCTGTCTCTTCTTCCTCTTCCTCTTCTTCTTTTTCCTCTTCCTTCTCTTGCTACTCTTCCCTACTTCCCCCTCTTCTCCCTATTCCTCCTCCTCCTCCTCCTCCTCCTCCTCCTCCTCCTCCTCCTCCTCCTCCTCATCATCATCATCATCATCATCATCGTCATCATCATCTTCTTCTTCTTCACTCTTCGAACAGGCACGGACAGGCACGGTGAAATGGCGAGACTGTGGACAATTTAGCTATCGCTACAAAATTAGGTGTCTGTACTAAAGGCGAAGTGTGTGTGCCCTCGAAATATTTTTTGTCGGTTTGAATGCGTTTTTAAGTTCTGGTTCACTTATCTAACGTCATTCATTCTATTGTTTTGCAGCTGTGGGCTGAAGCGTTTCAAATCAATGGCGTAGGCAAGTATTGCACAATATTACATACATTATTATGATTTCTCAGTCTTACCAGATGAACAAATTGAGCAGTGTGGGAAGGCGCTTAAGTGTTCTTTTATTATTCACCGATACGAATTCATGTTCTGCTGCCCAACTGCATTGGACATTGGTGAGGACTAGTTTGCTACCCATGATGAAGGCTGTGCCTTACAGAGCACCAGGTTCGAAAAAAAAAAAAAAACGGTTACAACATGCCCACAAAAAAGAAAACAGTTACAATAGGCCTAAAATGCTTTGCCTAAACTGTTCCTAATAGCGTGATTTTGTTTGAGCATCTGTAAAAAGTTTCGTATCTTTTCTGAACGTAACAGCGAAGTAAATTTAAATCCATCATGTTTACCTGAAATCTCAACGTTCATAACTCTCCAGATGAAAAAAGGAACCTAATGGGTGGACCTTTCCAAGAATTGATAAATAAAACGCCGACGCATGCTTTCTATTTTTTATCAAGCAATAGACTTTGTAATCAGTTCCTCCGAGAACATTTAATTACGTGGTAAATGAAACCAGAAGAAAATTGAAATCCTTGCAGATATCAAAATAGCTAAACTATGAAGTCCTAGGAAAAGGCAACACGCCAGCACAAACACGAGGGAGGAAGGGAAAAGACGCAATTCGGTCCCTTCCTCTCTCGTGTTTGTGCTAGTGTGCTTCCTTTTCCTAGATTATCTTACCAACACGCCAATCCGTCTGCGCTAATGAAATCCTCCAACACGCTGCGGTTTCCCAATTCTGTAAAAGCAGCGACATTCTACACACGAACTTGGTCATATCGCGCTAATCACTGCTAATATCTGAATGTAACTTTTGTTTCCTTCAAGAGTGCGGAGCTACCAGTACTCCACGACCAGTGATCAGCGACAGGGCTGCCGAACGGGGCGAATTTCCATGGACGGTACGACGGCAACGACTAAAAATGTTTCCTTTCCGGAAATCTAAATTCCCGCGAGACACCCGACGCACATTCCTTCTTTTTTTGCCATTGACCAAAGCTCTGTTTCGAGTACGTGTTCTTGGTGGCGCGAGCTAGATGCACATTAACTGCCGTAAATAGCTATGGTCGGCCAACAGGCGCTAATCGCTGTTGCGTCAAATATGTCTTCTTCGTAAATCGTAGAAATCCTGCGTTTCGCTGAGGCATAGCACGATTAGGAATCGAGATTCTCTAGGCCCCGGTCTCGAGTGGAAATTGCTGCCCTGGACGCCTGCTTACGTAGCTATGGGTCTTAGAAGAAAGGGATGTTTTCCGCTTGCTTGGAGCCCTAGCTTTTGGTTCTGTTTCTTTTTCGAATCCCATCATCAAGGAAGGTAACCAACAAGGGGAGCGCACGCTGATGTGTACTATTTACAAGCACAGCAACAAAGATACTGTTGGCCTTGCTTGCAGTAAAGTTGCAATATAATTGTAAAACCAAATGATAACATCAGATAATACCGTAAATACATCGCTCGTACACAACGCACAAATATGTTGACCGTCATCCCATATGCATTGCACGTCGCGTTTAACTGTTTATTTTGGCGCTACCACAACGGTTGTCCTCGATGACGCAGGTATACCTGGCAATATTCTCCGCGGGAAGTTCACGCTATGGATGCGGAGGAAGCATTATAACAAGGAAACATGTGCTCACATCTGCGCAGTGCCTAATACCGTAAGTTGGCGTTATTTGCTTAATTTGAAACGACGTCATTAATTTGTTCGCCTGCCCATGTAATGTTGGAAAACTGTCTTGAGCTTTAGCGTCCTTGACTTCAATATGCTGTTTCTCAGTTTCATAACCTGTGCTAAAATTACTGATATTACAGTATTTTAACAATGCTGACAGACGTTTAAATACTAAGACCTACTTCCACTGAATTTCACGCTCTTTCATTTCGGGTCTAGTATGTCGGATGATTCCTGCGAATAAATGACGTCATATCTACAAATGACTCCATTTGCATCCCTGTAACAAAGACAATCTCTCAACTCGGCCATTCATACTGCAGTTCAAAATGAACAAAATTAGTATGCACTAAGCACCGTTTTAGGAAAAGAAAATGATGTCAATTTTTATCTAAATATAGGCTGCAGCGTGTGAAAGTATAAACTATCAGCGAATTACCAGATATGCAATTAATATCTCAATTTTCTGCACCTTACACGACATGTCTGCGGCGAATTCTCTTAAGCAAACTAAAAAGCTAAACACCCTAAATAAAGCGTATTTTTTATTGAAAGTGTAAATAGTTCATAAAGCTATTTGACATCAGACTGCATGGTCTCTGTGCAGTATACAAAGTCCTGAAAGATACACCACCTGAAAGATACAGTTTACAATACGCTTAAAGATAAGTGGCTATTGGCTCGTCTCTTATGTATGCTAACAAAATTGCCTTTGAAGGCGGCTGCTCACTCTGTATTGTTGTGAGGACCATAACGTTTTCCGTTTCTTATTAAATAAAATGCTGAAATGAAGATATAACATGATTGCATTTCAGGCTGGCCAGTTAAATTACATACCAAGGCAACCCGGATGACTATTTTTTTGGACGTGCAGGGGCGAAAGAATAGCAAAGATTGACGTCTACTACGGCAGCGACGACCTGAACCTGACTGAGAAAGTGGAAGTCGACAGCGTCTTGGTTAAAACCACATTGAACTCCATTCGTGACATTGGCATCGCAATTCTGCTGGTAATTTCTTCACTTCCTTTCTTTATTCTCTGTTGCCTGGCATAAGCTGAAAGTTTTGAGCGTAGTGTAAGATGTACCCCCCGGAACACATCTCATCCCAAAGTGTTTAAAATTAGCTAGCGATTCGTTTAACTGTTACAAGCCCGTTCTGCGTGACAACTAAATTTCTCATATGCCGAAAGATTTGCAGAAGGTGGTGCTTTGGGCAGCAGGTTTTTACCACAAATTGTAATGCGGTGATGTGTTACTAAAGTGCGGTAACCTGACTGAGCCTATGTGTAAGTGAACCTCATACCAGTGTGGCCTTTTGTGCTCATTAAAAGGCGCGTTCTTATTTCAGTTCATGAGTCCGACTTCAAAAATAGTGTGCCGTGGAATTGGAAGGTAGACTAGGGCTGCGAAAAACGCGGCAAAAGATTGGAAAATACAGCAGGGGGCGCGACAAGCCATGTGTAGTGGTTTTTAACACTTTTTGATTGTTTGTAATTGTTTTATCCGCTACTTAAACAAAATTTGATAGCATGAGCGACGTACCTTATAACATTTTAGGTTCTACTAATAGAAAAGTAAAGAAAACTCAGCAAGCAAACAGGCGTTTTGTCTACTTTCAAAGGTCAGCTATGTTTTGATCCCCCTCGCAGGAAACGTAAAGAGATGATCCTCATTGGATAAAAAGAAAGTTACAGGCCGCAGCAACAACAGGCAGAAGAAATAATAAGATTGACCACCCTGATGCCTATGCAGTGCAGGAGGTATGAGAAAAGTCGGAAGAAAGAAGAAGAAGCAGAGGCTACCACAGCTGAGAGTGAACGTTTGCTGTTGCGTTGTCATGAAGAATAATTTCCTCACTGACTCACTGGCTAGTCAGAATTCATTTCCGAAAATGGGACACGCGGGGCACGCGTGTTCCATATACAATACACGATTCAGAGATGCGTTTCGACTAACTGCGAACAGGCCCTCTTTGTTTGCGCATTTTCGCATATCGGACACTGTTGTTGAGACTGCACAAAGAGCAGCAAGGTTATAGCATAAAATGACTCAATTGTTAAAAGGTTTGTTATAAATAAAAGACTTACATTCATATGCAATATTATCTCTGGGCTTGCTAGAATATTATATATTTATTATTCCCCTTCTGCTCTACACACTATAAAATAGTTTTGTCAGTACCAGGTTCTCATGTTTTTGAAAGGTGAATCCGAAATTCCAGGCATGATCATTATAAATATATCAATTTCAGGTGATTCGGCTTCACGCGCTGGTGACATGCTAAGTTATCACTCTGGCCTGAAAGCTTCTACGTTAAGCTCTCTCACTTTGCTATAGTTATCATACCCAACGAGACAGTGAACTCTGTTGAAATGTTAGCTTTCAGGCTTGCAAGCAGGGGAAGATAACGCAGATTTTCTTTTCCTGACACGGCAAATGATACGGAGGCGAACGAATCGATGACAAAAGGAAAAAGAAAAATGGATATAACTTTTAGCGCCTTAAAGCTAAAATCGTGGTAGGATATCAAAATTTGGGTTTATTGCCATTCGTCCCCTAAAATTTCCCCCACTGCATACAGGAGCTGCTGCTTCATTTATAGAACTGTTTCAGCAGTGTAGAAAGAGCTATCATTATACTGAAAAGCGCAACTCTCTTCACGCAGGTAAAAATACCGTTCCAGTATTCCCCGGACGTGAAACCTATATGCCTTCCACGGCGACCATATGTTGTTTACGATGTAGACTTTGCGGCTCCCAGGTGGGCCTCTGATGTGCCAGGTAAGGTGCTGCTATCTTCGAATGAGTTTGATACACGATGCGAATGGGGTGGGTCTGACATTACGCTTGTTAAATTCAGTGTAGATTTAATACTACTAGAAGAAAGTGGTAGTAAGTGGGGTTCCTATAAAATGAGTTGATAAAACTTTCAAAGTAGTTAGCTAGAGCCCCCTTGTGGCCGGGATCATCAGACAACCAGTGTTTTCAGGCACCATCTATATAATAACACGCTATTCTGTTCGGCACCTATCAATTGCAGTAGGCGTGATTTTACAACAGGACAACGTCTTAGGCGAGTTGGTTCAATTAAGTGACTTCAGAGCAACTCACGAGACACAGCAGGGAGGACGTAACATAGCGTTAGCCGTTGCAGACACACTATCGAGGTTACAGTAGCTCTCCTCCAAACAGTGAACTATAGTGTTTATGTAGTACCTTTAGTCCGCTTTTATTTTCGAGACTGGAGATAGAGCGTAGCTACATATTTCTCATAGTGACAAGGAAGGCTTTTGAATCATGTTGGAGGAACCTAAAATCACTCGTTAAAACTGCCCGAAAACGATAAGACGAATTTGTTAGCATTTACTTAGATTGGGAGCTCCAGTGGGTTTCTAGGCATCGTAACAAAGCGCACAGCTCTCCTTGCCTTGCCAAATCACGACGCGGCAGTTGTACCTAATAAAACAGAGTAGGAAACAGGTGCTTAGCATGGGTCCGGTAAGCGCACAAATTTTTGAGAAGTTTTATTTTTGTTTTCACTTTAAGCGCTTACTGGGTGCTAAAAGCACCCATAGCCCGTGACTCGTTATAGGTGCACTGAGCGGCGACGTTTCCAGCGTTAATGCTTTCATGTCACGGAGCGTCCAAGAGAAAGCGTGGTTCTCTCAGTTATATAAGTGCACGCTAATATTACGTTAAGCTAAGGAACGGCGTTTTGAGCTTGTATTTAGGGATAGAAAATTCTCGAAGTCACAAACCCACAAAAGGTGCAGCGCACCGTTACGTGCTAGCTGAACATGTCTGGCCTGGCAAACGACTATCGGACAGGTTTAGCAAAAGGGATGACAGCCCTGATGTTTTTTTTTTTTTTGTACCGAAATTATTAGTCGCCTGTAAAAAAAAAAAAAAAAAAAAAAAAGAAAAAAGCCGAAAATTTCAAATTGATATTTAAATTGTATTAGCAATATAATTCAATTACGCCTTGCTATCTTTCTTATTGAATTTATTGTTTGATATCTAGTTTTTAAACTTCCTTAAGTGGGAATACACATGCGTAATAATCTTTCTGGTACAACGTATTTAATTGTGCGAGCTTTCTATATTTAGCTTCCACTTTGTTGCGTATGTTTTGTAGCCAAACTCTTCCTTACTCCTTTCTTCTGGGAATTTTGATCTCTCTTCAGTTTTTCTTTATTATGCTCTTGCATATAGTTAACAATTATGTTCGATACTACCTTCCTAATCCAGCGGGTTTTCTTTTTCACCGGCACTTTGTTCTGTGTTCTTGCAAACATGTACAATCATAATAATAGTCATGATAGAAAAACAGCGCAACAGACGTGGACGGAGGTGAAGAACAAACAGGACGGGCGCTGATAATAACACGCTATTCTGTTCGGCACCTATTAATTGCAGTAGGTGTGATTTTACAACAGGACAACGTCTTAGGCGGGTTGGTTAAACTAAATGACTTCAGAGCAACTCACGAGACACAGCAGGGAGGACGCAACATAGCGTTAGCCGTTGCAGACACAACATCGAGGTTATAAAGTAGCTCTCCAAACAGTGAACTTATGTGGTACCTTTTGTCCGTTTTTTCTTTTCGAGACTGGAGATAGAGCGTAGTTACATATTTCTCAAAGTGACAAGGAAGGCTTTTGAATTATTTTGGAGGAACCTAAACCAGCGTCCGTCCTGTTTGTTCTTCAACTCCGTCCACGTCTGTTGCGCTGTTTTTCTATCATGTCACCATACCAACTCGCCCAGATGTCTCTTCTTCTAGTGTCTAGTGTTCAGTGTATATCATCATTATTCCTTTAAACTCTTCATCCTTTTTGGCTGAACATGCGAGTAATCTTTATATTTGGGCCGGCCTCTAGCCCTCTGGGTAATCGGTCCAGTGTTTGTACACATAATTTGGCCTCTATCAATAAAGTTTCTTGATATTAAAGAGCGAAAGCAAAATGCCTACTTGGACTAATGAACGCTTTACAACGGAAAGGAACGGGCGAACTCAAATTTGATGTGTTGTTATTTTCTTCTTCATTGACGATGATGGCGATGACTGCCCCATGTGTTTGGCGCTCTATCGCAGGTCGCCCAGGTGGCATCTACCTTGAAGCCTTCTTTTACACACTTCAGCGAAACGACGTGTGCAGGAAGATCTTCGGTGCAGACTACAGAATGGACACTATGTACTGCGCTAAAGATATCCGTATTAAATATGGCAGGGTAAGAAATAACTTTCAAACATTTAGGAATGAAATATGCACTTTTCGCAACATCTATGTAAATCCGATGTTGCAGATGCAACGTAACTATGGCTACTTGGGATCCTCGGCAAGCGAGGGGCCGGGGGAAAAGAGTGAAGCCTATTTTGAAGGTTTAAGCAGAGATCAGGATAGGAATGCGACAAGCTCAACAAGTTATCGCGGCCAATTGCTGCCATATACTGGTTGTGTGCATAGCGTTGCGTCCGTTGCCAATTTGCAATCGATGGGCTTTGCTTTGCAACATAGATGAGTCCGGTCAATAACAACCGAACATTTACAATTGATATGTTGCGTCAGTTTGTAGCCTGCGATCGTTCAAAGAACAGAGACGATAACCACGTCAGCATTTACGGAATTGGCGAGGAAGTCCTGACAAGGCTGACCAAACAATAGTAAGCGCGCCATTCCTAATATTTAAAGGCGCGAATAACAGGGAGCAAGCACAGATAAGACAACACGACGAAGGGCCTAATGTCCTTCGCTTCGCCCTAAAGTCTTCACTGTGTTTGTTCCGTGATATTCGGGCTTTTAAATATTAGCAATGAAATGTAACCAACTCGCCCAGGAACAAGTCCTGTTAAATAGTAAGCGCCCGCTATTGCGTGGTGGGAAAGGGCCCCGTCTTCTCTTTGATATTAGCCTCTTCTCGACGAGGTTGCTTACTGCAATTTCAGAAGGTGATGCACAGCCCAATACTGCTGCTCTAGTAAGTACAGCACCCCTCCCCCCTTCCCACTAATCCTACAGCGGATGCCCCACAGAGTACTAAAGCGGTCACGGCTATAGTATACTATAAGTAGCGACAATCCAGATAATTTTGAGAGAGAGAGAGAGGTGGCAATGCACTACGCATTCATTTGGCAAATGGCATTGTATTTAAAGGTAACTCTTTTGAACCAATTGAAAGATTCAATGAATGAAATATAAAAAGCGAGGGAAACATAAAAATGAAATGGTGATGCCTCAGTGCTACAAGGATGGCATGACGCTACCATGTGCAGTCCCTCCAGATATGAATAAGGTAGCGCCGGAAGCTGTCAAATTGACCAAGGAGATTGCATTGGCGAAACGAACATGCCCCAAAGCTTGCTGCCTGAAAATAGCACACTGGTTTTAAAGACGCCTTAGTTATAAAAGAAACCCCATTTGTGTTAAGAGGTGTTAAGAAATTACAGGGGGGGGGGGGGGGGGGGGTAATGCCAGTTGCGGCGCTGTGGGTATTGCGTTGAATAAACAAACAAATAAATAAATATATAATAAATAAATAAAAGTAAATAAATACATAACTTTTTAGTTTTCATGCTCTACAGTAATTCTTTTTTTAAGTTTTCATCAGCAGCATTTGGAATTACTTACTTCTATGAAGCATATGTATGATATGAGAGGAATGTTGGAAACTTAACTAAAGCCGTAAAGACTAAGATCTTTTACAAAGAATTCTTCACAAAACATAAGGTGTAGTACAATGGCTGGTGTGTTCAGATTCTTAAAGGAAAACACGTCCCGAAAGTAGGACGAGAGAACAAAGATGGTTACACAGTATGAACGATCCC
Source organism: Amblyomma maculatum (assembly GCF_055883805.1). Classification (NCBI taxonomy): domain Eukaryota; kingdom Metazoa; phylum Arthropoda; class Arachnida; order Ixodida; family Ixodidae; genus Amblyomma; species Amblyomma maculatum. The sequence continues at coordinate 18,194,378 of NC_139354.1, forward strand.
TGAACAAGCGTTGAGGGAGTGCCTATATTCGCAAGCCGAGCCAACGTTTCGACAAGGGGTCTTGTCGTCGTCTGGACAGTTCGATCACTGGCGGGGCTTTAAACATGCTTTTTTGTCCGAAGAAGAAAAGAAAGGTAGAAGGAAGGAAGGACGTTTGGACAGCAAGAAGCACGGCAAGGAGTGAGATAGAACCCAAGCAAACACGTTTTCGCTCCTAGCCCTGCGGAGCAGAGAGGGACAGAGCGACAGTGGGTTGCATGACTGCATGGGGGTGCGGCTATAGAGAGGAATGCGCAACCGGAATGGGGCTGCCAAGGGTACGCGAAGGCAGACTATTCTGGAAGGTGGAGGTAATGACTAGGGCTGCAAAATGCGCAACACGATGATGCGATAAGAAGCAGGCGAAGGGTGACTGCTGTGTTAGGAGGAGGTTACGGAGAGAGTCCAGAGATGCACCCATAGAAGGGCGAGCTTAAAGTACAGATGAAGATGATACTGCTGGAAAATGAACAGGGCAGCGGCGGAAGAGGAAAAGGTGGAATGACACAGGGGAGAGGGAGGAGGAGGGAGTAGCGGGGGTGGAGATGATTGGTCGTGGTCAGTATGCAAGCAATGCGTGAATTATTGTTACTTTTATTAAGAATAACGGTGGAGATTTAGTGCTTTCGTACAGCGTAATACTCGGCATGAATTTTGTTGTTGGCACCGTGAGCGCATAATCACGAGCGCGCCCCTGGCGTGCGTGATTTGGCAGGTCACATGTAGTGTCGGCATGGTGATGGTTTAGACTCCTACCCTAGCTGGTCGCTGCCAACTCGGAAGCAGTCAGGTGGGAATCGATCCCATGACCCTTGTATACAGAATCAGGCCCATGTAACCACAATAGTACGCAGGCATGTAATAAGGGAGTAATTAATCATTGACATCCACCCAAACGCAGCCTTACGGCTACAAAGAAGATTCTTCCCAGGACAGGACGAATTTTTCTTTAACTACGAAGTTCCTGAGAAAGCTGTATAGCTTTCCTTTGTAGCCGTATGGCTGCGCTTGGGTGGATGTCAACGAGTAATTACTCTCTTATTACAAATCTACTCCATGTTGAGAGTTTTCCCTAAATATTCGATCAAGACCGGTCTTACTTCGAGTTATTGATCATTCGCTCTCGCCCAACCATATGTTCAACTGACTGCCTTGGCTAGCTCAGTTGGTAGAGCAACTGCTCCGGAAAGGCGGTGGTCCCGAGTTCGATCCCCTTATTAGGACGAACTTTTCTATAACTGCGCAGTTGCATAGAAAGCTGTATAGTTTTCCTTTGAAGCCATATAGCTGCTTTTGGGTGGATGTCAATGAGTAATTACTCCCTTATTACAAATCTAATCCACCTTGGGGGTTTTCCTTAAATATTCGGTCAGTACGCACGCATCTTCCGACGCCTTTGTTTAATACGGGGCTTATTATCTATGCCGCATTGTTTTTCTCATAATGTGGTAGCTTATGACTGAATACTATTATGTGTAAAGGAATTTTTTTAACTTGATTTACGGCGCTTAATTCCCCAAGCGATTCAGACTATGAGAGGCATCCTAGTGGACGGATTCTGATCTTTTCACCCCGCATAGTTCTTTAACGTCAACCAACATTAAACGCTACACGGTACACGACTGCCTTGTCTCCTTGGGCTCAGTAGAGGGCCCAAGCACTAAGTAACCGCTGAGGAGCTGCGTGAAATGGGCATGCGTAAACAATACAGAGCAAGTCAAGAACGCAGTGTGTCAATAAGTCGTAAATTGCATTTATGAGAACACAGAACGGGAAAGGGAGCCGAATACTGAAGCTAACGAAGTCGCCGCGTCCTAGCCTTAAAAGCAGAGCTTAAGTTCCGAAAATTTCTTTTCGCGGTGAAATACGTTTATGCATAAGAGAAATGCACCCACGTTGCCCACACATATGTACAGTACGGTCCACTCTTAAAGGGAACGTGCTATCGCATGGCCTACACGCTTCGCAAAGCATTGCCATTGAAAACCGGCGAGAACGGACAGCACCATGTACATGTGGAGAAGAACAGCCAGTGGTGGTTACTGCGCATACGCCTTGTACCATTGTTTGTCAGCAGTTCTAGCGGGAGAGCTTTGAAAAATGGTGCAGCCACGCGGTGTCATGTTCCTTTTAACAGTGGATCGTACTGTACCTGCAGGCGAAGCTGAAGAGGCGAGGTTGCGACTCGGGCAGGTGTTAGATCAGCGCTTCCATAAAAAAAAACAGCCAAGGACTGGGAATTGATTGATTATCAGTTTAATGATAGTAATACAAGATTCTCTAACTGTACATGATTTGAAACAAGTCGCTGCCTAAATATTTACCTCGGCGTATCGCTAGACTAAAATACTTGAAGAGCTACGCTAAAATTTTGCATTGCAGATCATTTTAAGTGTCAATAATATTTTTTGTAAAGCCTAAAAAGTGCCTCAAGTCGCTCTCAATAAGTTTCCTTTTTATTGTTTCCAATAATCAGGGCTACTTCGGAGGTCCCCGGGCCATTCAGTCCAGCGACGGCCGCTACGTGCAAATTGGAATCGCTGCAAATCTGGGAACTTCCTGTCGGGTAGGCAACATTATAACCCGGGTCGATGCCTTCATGCCCTGGATCGAGAAAATGATTGGAATACGGAGCGCATACAAGAAGCTTCCATCGTACGCCCCTCTGGTGACTGGAATCGCCCGAATCGCCCCGTACATGTACTCTCCAGACATGCCGGCACTGGAGCCACTGTACTTCTAGACACTGTACATTTTGGTGCTATTCAATAAAGTTCGTAATTTAACAGACCTTGGCACTTGAGGCCTATACTGAAAAGATTAAAATGTGATGGTGAATTTTGAACAAATGGGGTTAAAATAATTTCAGTGACACTCAGCAGCACATGACTGTAATACTCCGCCGCACTGAGACGCATAATCCGCTAGTTGAAGCTGATACCAAAAAGCTCAGCACAAGGCTTTGTCTAGATCATTTTTCAGGCATAGTCCCGCAATGCCCCGCTTTACAAATGTGTTTCCTAGTCAACAAAAGACTTTCAACTCAACTCAGGATCTTTACCTGGTTATGTGTAGGTGTCCACAATTCTGTGGCATCCACTCTAAAGCATAGGGCTCCTTCCTTTCCCCAAAACTTTATTTAAATAAATATTGAAAAACCTGGATTGAAAAGCGGGTTTTAGAGGCTATCGCTGCAAGACTCAAAGCTTTCGCGCTACCACTATGTTCAAGCTACGCTTAAATCTCCCAATTTTTTTCTCCACAGCTATAAATTGCATCCCCTTCATGGATCACTGCCTTGTCGTGGCGGAAGGGCTTGCGAAACTCGATGAAGTCGTGAGCTCTGCTGTGTAGGGCCACCCAAGATAGACAGGTCACGGCAGAGAGTTCTGACAACATTTGATTCACTGGAGAAGGTAATGACGACCCACTCCAGTATTTCCTGCCAAGAAAATCCTATGGCCAGTCACAATACCATTATCGATATGGCGAAAAAAGAAGGCGTCCCACATGTTACTGGGGATGAACAAAGCGCGATTCCTAGTAGCTCCAGGACGAATGAATTGCAGCTGGGCTAAAGACAAAAGGATGCTCAGTTGTGGATGTGTCGGGAAGCAACCGGAAAGTCCGATGTTGCAAGGAGATATATCACATAGAAACATGGAATGTAAGATCTACGACGCAAGGTAAACTGGATGTCGACAAGCGAGAAATGGACAGAGTAAACATTAATATCTTAGGTATCAGCGAACTCAAGTGGACCGGAATGGGAGAATTTAACTCCGGCGACCATTATGTCTTTTATTGTGGGCACGAATCCAAGAGAAGGAATGGGGTCGCTCTCATAGTAAACAGAAGAATGGGCAAGGCAGTGCTAGGGTACAACCCCCAAAACGACCGTATGACTCACTTCGGATCCAAGGTCACCCTTTCAACATAACAGCTATCAAAGTCTATGCACAAACCACTACTGCTGAAGAAGCTTACGTTGAGAGATTTTATGCGGACCTGCAATGCCTTTTAGACCGCACTTCATTATCAGACGTCTTTTCTCAAGGGAGACTGGAATGCTAAGGTGGGGAGTGAAGAAATATCCGGAATTACAGGCAAGTTCGGTCTTGGTGAGCCAAATGAAGCTGGGCAGAGGCTAGTAGAGTTTTATCAAGAAAACAACCTGACCATAGCGAATACTCATTTTAAACCGTACAAGAAGCGCCTGTACACATGGACTTCACCGGACGGTCTGTACAGGAATCAGATTGATTATATTCTTTGCCGGAAGAGATGGGAAAGCGCTATATAAGCAGTAGAAAAAAGCCCTGGTGCCGATTGTGGCACCAATCATCAGTTTCTTGTTGCCAAGATTAAGCTTCGATTGAGGAAAACGCAGAAAACTAGACGGCCTTTCAGGTATGATCAGGATCAAATTCCACCAGAATATGCTGTGGAAGTGAGGAATCGATATCAAGGATTAGATCTAGAAGACAGAGAGCCTGAAGAGATGTGGACTGATTTTCGTGATATAATACAGGAAGTTGCTACTAAGGTAGTTTCAAAGCAAAAGAAATGCAAGAAAACAAACTGGTTATCTGAAATATCTGAAGAGGCTTTGCAAATAGCTGAGGAAAGGAGGATGGCAAACATTATGGGGGAAAGAGAAAGATACAAGGTTCTCAATGCGGATTTTCAGAAAATTGCAAGAAGAGATAAGAATGCCTTCCTGAACATACAGTGCCAAGCAGTTGAGGACAACAGCAAATTGAGGAACACAAGAGCTCTGTATAAGACAATCAAATATATCAAAGGAAGCTTCCGTGCTAAGCTGGGCGTGATAAAGGACAAACAAGGCAAGGACCTCACTGAAGCCTCAGAGATAAAGAAGAGGTGGCAGGAATACACAGAAGAACTGTACAAGAAGGACGTGGATGTGCAAACCCAACATAAGAAGGTTGTGATTACTGATATCGAGCCAGGCATCCTGAAGAGTGAAGTTGAATGGGCCTTAGCCAGTCTTGTTAAGAACAAAGCTAGCGGAATTGATGGTATTCTAGCTGAGTTGCTTCAAAACCTCAACCATGACAACGCTGTTAACGTTCTGTATACATATATCAGCAAATTTGGACAACCCTGCAGTGGCCACAGGTTTGGAGGAGGCCAGTTTACATCCTCATTTCAAAGAAAGGCAGTGCCAAATATTGTTCCAACTACCGCACGATCGCGCTTATTTCGCATGCTAGCAAGGTGATGTTGAAAATCCTCCAAGGTAGGCTGCAGCAGTATGTGGATCAGGAGCTTCCGGAAGTGCAAACTGGGTTTCGAAAGGGCAGAGGAACTAGAGAGCAGATTGCCAACCTTCGCTGGATCATGGAAAAACCAAGAGAGTTCCAAAAACCCATTTACTTCTGCTTTATTGATTATGTGAAAGCGTTTGACTGCGTAGATCACAGCAGATTGTGGCAAGCTCTCCAAGAGATGGGAGTTCCAATTCACCTCATCTCTCTCTTCAGGAACCTGTATGAAGGGCAAGAGGCAACAGTCAGATCTGGGCATGGTCTGACTGATTGCTTTCCGATTGAGAAAGGAGTGAGGCAAGGCTGCATACTGTCGCCCTGCCTATTTAACCTATATGTTGAGTGCATCATGAGGAAGGCCGGTCTGGGCGAGTCTTCAGCTGGAGTGAAGATTGCTGGAAAATGTATCAACAACCTTAGATATGCGGATGATACCACTTTAATGGCAGAAAGTGAAGCGGAACTCAAGAGACTTGTGATGCGCGTACAAGAAAAGAGCGAGAAGTTTGGGCTTAAACTGAACATTAAGAAGACAAAGATCATAGCGTCTTGCCCTATCAAGTCTTGGAGCATCAAGGGACAAGAAGTGGAAGCTGTGACAGATTTTCTCTTCTTGGGCTCCGAGATAACCCCGGAAGGAGACTGCAACCATGAAATTAGGAGACGCCTGCTTCTGGGAAAGAGAGCCATGGCTAGCCTTGACCGCCCAGTAAAGAGCAGAGACATTAGACTGCCAACCACGATCCATATAAGTCGTGTATGGTCTTTCCAGTTGTGATGTATGGATGCGAGTGTTGCACTGTGAAGAAGGCTGACCGCCGAAGAATGGACGTGTTTGAATTGTGGTGCTGACAGAGACTCTTGAGAGTTCCTTGGACGGCCAGAAGATCAAATCAGTCGATATTGTCGACCATAAACCCTGACTGCTCATTGGAGGGTCAAATTCTAAAGTTAAAGCTCGGCTACTTTGGTCATCTGATGAGAAGAGAGGAGTCGCTGGAGAAAGATTTGATGTTGGGAAAGGTTTAGGGTGACCGGAGAAGGGGTAGGCGGAGAAGAGTCGGACACGACTGAACGACTGAACTGAAATGAACTGATAAATTGCATACAAGAGTACTCAAGTTGCATGAAGGGGACGTAATTTACCTTTTTCCACCCTTACTTTTTCTCAATTCAACATATTCCTCATCAATTCATTATTAATACACACAACCTTATTAACCGTAGTTAACCCTAAATTATCGTTGTCAAACTTGATTCAACTTAGTCCACACATAATCCTCCGCAATGCACCGCAAAATACAACCTATTCGAAATTGCTTCGAGATACCCCGGAATAAACCTACCATTATCCACAAGATTACCTAGAATTCAACGGAGTACTCCGCATTCTTTCTTAAGCAACGTTAATATAACTTGATAAACTACATGTAAACTTATACAATGCAAACACAATTATTCGGCCACACTCCCCCGTAATCCATTCTATTTCCATGTAATTTACTCATAATACATCGCAGACAACTCTCCTGGAACTTATTCCACCTTAAAGCAACAAAATTTAATTGATCCACAGCAATTAACCGCTAATCTAATCCTATTCGTCATAACCCATGCTGGAATTCCCTATAATGCGCACACACTTAATAACTACCTAATTCCCTATTACGGCCACGTGTACCGATCAAGTCACATCTAATCTTCGTGATCATTATTTATGAGCTTCTACCCCGAACTTAGCTAAAAGAGCCTAAAGACGAATTGTCACTCTGGCTTCTTTACAGAGCGCATGCTCTTCCTTGACGGACGCAGTGAATCGAGCGACCAAGAACTTTCTCACTGTGTGAGTGCAACAACATGTCTTCATGTAAGATGAAACATCAGGATTTTCGTTTTGCCGCTAGTTGAACAGAGAGCTGGAGGTAGCAACATTAATTTTTATAATAAAGCGCATTTGGAGATAAAGGACTTTAATATTAAAAAAAAATCAATGGCATTTGCCGAATAGACACACCACGAGCCTTCGAGAGGCGAAGATGTGACAGCTCACTTCAGCACGATATGTTATTCTATGATGACCAAATAAATTCTGCGTTTCTGAGTATAAAGGTTTATTATTTGCGGACAACCGTTTTTGACCTTCTCACAGTGTACTAGCTTTTGTAGCTGTCGAACATTCACTGTAGTGGCTTAAGTGCGGACACAATTGATTGCAAATGCAAACGCCCCTCTCATATCTCTCCAAATGACTAGTTTCTGTGTTGCGTACCTGATTCCCGCAGTCTGTTATGTTTTGCCCCATGTAACTTTTTGCCTGAGAATACTAAGCATGCCTTGCCTTGAAGTGCCTCAGTTTGCCTTAACTAGCATCGGTAATACTACATTCGTATTTTATATCCTGACCATGTTCATTTCATCTAGACCAGAATATCATTGTCTCGCATTTACAACTGTTGCATTGCTGGCTCTTGACTAACATCAAGTCACCTATATATTCTTCCTTTCCACACCACGCTACTTAAACCTAAAGTTAAATTTGGTCATTTTCTTAACCCCCTCACCTTTTTGCGCCACATGTGTGTACCGGTAAGATGCAGCTGCTCAGTATAAAAGTTTCTCATGAGGGATACTGGTAAAATACCATTTACCATCACTGAGTACCTACCAAATTAACAACACCCCATTCATATTCTAGTCATGTCTTGTGATCTGATAACTCTGGTCAGTGTCCCTGTAGGCCCTACGTGGACTTATTACATCACAACATCCAGCATTTGCTACTTATTGTAAACGACTGTGGCCTTCCGAAGCTACTGAGCATCACTGTGGTTTTGTGTGCACTAATTTTCAGACATCACTCTGCTCTGCCTATTTAGATGGTGATAATGTTTTTTTATTCAATTATAACATATATCATGACAGCTCTATCGGCGAGTCGCTGGTAATTCAGGTATTCGCCATAAGCCCTTATCTCGAGCTGTTGACAATCCAGAACTCAAAATGCCTTCTGTGAGCAAGCGGTGAAGAGCACTGCAAATGTTGTCTTCCTGGCTGGCACCCTTTTTAACCGAAGTTTTATCACTTTCTTCAGGAACGCTTATGGTTGCATTGGAGTAGATACCAAGCATTGCCATGCATGGCTCTTGTACACCGTATTTTGCAAAGGCTGAGTTCATTACTTAGTCAATTCTTTCTCATCACGTATGAAGGACGTATATTCAAGGTGGTTATATTCAGCGCGTTTCTGTATTACTGCTTGAAGAGTATTTGTCTTTTATCGAAATGACAGAACTGAATGTGTCTTGAATGCTTTAGCTGGAAGTGAATTAAGTTTATATATCTGGGCAATAAGCATTTTTGAGTACCTACAAATGGAATTACTACTAAACTGTGAAAACGTGACATTTCAAAGCACGAATACAATACGAGAGTACTGCGGTTTGTTAGTTGACTTAGTCTGAAGGCAACGGAGTACACGGTGGCTATAGAGGAAGGCTTCAGTGGTTTCAATGGGGTATACAATCTAGGAGCCGCATTGAGATCTGCTGTAGTAAAACGCTGTGCCCAAATGTAGAGAAAAAGGTGTTTTGTGAAGTGACCCAACCTCGACCTTGATGTTCCGCAGTTTTAGAAGTGCGCCAATTTCAGCCTTCCTTTGTCAATCACCGATTCTTTTTTTAGCGTCTCACGGGCTAACAGCTTCTAGGGATCACAATAGCCAAGGGGTGAAAAGATGAAATTATTCTGTCTGGGCTAATGCAAGCAGGGGCTGCCGCCCAAAAATTGTCAAAAATATGCCTCACTGCGATTGTTTCATTGAAAAACGCTGAAAGCGCCGATTGCACGTTTCCTTGTGTCAGCACAGCCTTGAAAGCGGCGTTTTCACCTTTTGAAGCGACACAAGAAAAAAACATTTCGGTGAGTTTTGCACTACCTCATCTATTGTTTGTAGAATGTGTTCTAACACAGCGACCATGAAAAAATGCAATTTCTTCATCGTTTATTTAAATAGATTTAGGACACCACACGCGTCGCCAAGATTCTTTCGAAAGAGACGCTTCACAGGCAAGTATCTATATCTCCACAGTGTACTCATCGAAGCAGCAACATCCATATTCCTTCATAGCAATTGTTGTTTGGAGCATTAATTCCTATAAGCGAAGCCAAAACCATTCTCCACGATGTGGGCTTCAACCAAAATGTAGTTTCAACGAGGAAAGATTGTGCGTGAAAGAGTGCCGCCTGTAACTTCACTTACAGGCATAATTTCAAAGTTGTTACGTCAATTAATGCATACAAAAATCAAAATTCCTCACAAATTGCGCACAAATACCACGTTAGGGAGTGTCGTAATCGAGTCTCGTAATTACTGGCCGTTTTGTTTCTCCAAACAGACGAACTAACAAGGCTCAGTCAAGATGATTCCATTATTCTTCAAAGTCAGCTTGCTTCTAAGCCTTCTCACAGCAGTAAGTTGCATGTTTCACATCTTAAAGAACTTCACCATGACAATCTCATGTCAGTTACTGAGTAGAAGATGTATTTATCATAGAGAAGCTGAAATGCTTTTTTAACAATTTCTCGAGACGCGCGCATTAGAATATATAAATCTTGTAGATTAAGATCATGAAGTATTTCTGCGCTAGCATTTAAAGTTACGACGTAATCTACTATTAAAATTTCAACAATTCTCAGGCTTCATCTCACAGCATTGCGGCAGTGCGGTGAAATTAGGCAATGACGTCACTATGGCTGACGTTTCGAATTTCGACAGCTTTCGCTTAATTATTTCTGCGAGTGACCCGATGGCGCCGAACAACACCTCGCGAAATTTACCTTCGTTGGGGTCGGTCTTCTCCCTCAGAACAAACGTTTCTGCGTTGAAAATGCCTCACCTCTACAGATGACGCCTTCACTAGTGTTTCTACTCGTCAGCATGTGCTGCGAATGTGCTGCGCCTGAAGAAGCCTGGATGTCGAAAAAGTTTTATTCAGCGATTACGTCCTAAATTTAGGTGCTAGAGCAAAACGGCTGGGCATGATTTAACCTGAGCCTTCTCGCATACAACTTTAATTTAGTTGGATTCTAAAACCGCTCAGTTTCCTTTTAGTGATGTATAGCTGTTATATCGAACTATATGAAACGCGCACTGGATTTCTTGCGAGTTTCAAAGCTCAAAGCACCCCAGAGATTCGAGCCGGCTTAATAATCTGTACGACTATGCAGATCGCATCAAGGAGCGAATTCCAGTTCGGATTAGGAAACAAATGAACTTGGAAGTAACAACTCTGTATGCACGGGTAGAGGTCCGAGAATCAGTGTCCTCTGCGCGGGATGGTTCGTGGATCTGCTCGGTACCCGTTGTTTTGCCAGGCATTACAAGTTTTCGTCCGTTCTTCTTATATGAGGCTAAACGAGTAAACAAAAAACTAGGAACAGCTTCAGGCTCACCTTAAGGGCACACGCACCTAAACAGCAACTTTTCGCATTTTGTAAAAATTATATTTTTAATGTAATTATTACAACATAAGTACACATTTCAAACACACGTAAGTAATTCATACTCACTTCAACGCCTTCAGTAGGTGTCCCTGTAACACAGCTGACACCAAACGGTGCTTCGTAGACTATGAAATTCGTAGACTATTTTGTGAAATACCCCTATTAGAGAAATCTATTCAGCGTTAGCTTCATTTCAAACCGCACTCCATTTATTAGCTGAATTTAAATTTCTTGGATCTTTTCCGACCGCCACAGGACGGCGACGACGGCGGTGACGATTTGTCGCAGAATGAGCTCCATACGCTAACAAATAAAACGCGATTTTCGTTCTACGTGCTGAGGAAAACATATCATCATTAGCGCTTTTTGGATGTAGGCTTGCCTTGAGGCACGAAACTTCCATCATCAGCATCAATCAATCAATCAATCAATCAATCAATCAATCAATCAATCAATCAATCAATCAATCAATGTTTATTTACCAGAAGAATCTGGATGCTAACTCTTGGATAAAAGCGACGCAAACGGATTGACAAAGGCAAAAGGGAGCATAATATGGCAGTAGCAGACGTTAGATTAATGCCTTGCAGTGATAGAGATGAGACATTTTCTTCTCGCAGGTAAGAACTCATACAGTTGCATTTTCCCTTACGTTTTTGGCAAGTAAGGCAAATATGAGTACAATAAAATTTAAGAAAGGAAGCAAAAAATTAGAAGAGTTCAACGCTGCTGAATCGAATATTGGACAAAAGCATTAGGTGCGGGTGACTGAGCGTTCTTCTTCTTCCTATTCTTCTTCCTCTTGTTCTTCTTCTCCTCCTTCTTCTTCCTCTCCTCCTTCTTCTTCTTTCTCAGCCCTCATATAAAGCCCCGCTTTAACCAAGCCGTATGAACGTGCCTCAGTGGCCTATAGGGGTAACGTGAATGCCAGGGTCCCAGCAGGCTGATTCTGACATAAACGTCCCATATGAAACGAGAGACCCAAGTTGGCAGCTCCTGCCAGAGGAAGAAGAAGAATAAGAATAAGAACGCTCGGTCGCCCGCAGCTAATGCTTTCGCTCCATATTCGGTGCAGCAGCGTTGAACCCTAATCTTTTGTTTGCAGAAAAGAGCACTGCGTATAGTAACATACTCCAGCAGATATCAGTCCAGTGCCTCCTTATTCAATAGGTTGCAGATTTTAGTTTTGCTTTGAGATACGAAAATAAAATCGCTATGGTTGTAAAAACCTTGCAAGAAATAGTTACTTCCCTTTAACTAAACTAACATTTTAGTGTTGCCTAATAGGAATACTAGGCATGCAGCAATATTAGTTTTAATTATCCTGGACCCCGTAACTCCTACGAACAGTAATTAATTTTAGTATAATGGGGCGAAATATAGAATACTGTAAAATGACTAGGAACTTCGCCTTGTCCATTAAAGTTTCTACTTGTCGAAGGCTGAGGGATACGTGTGGGGATGTTTTATGTGTACGCTTGAGTGTTGATCACCCATGCTGATCATGCATAACCGAACTGTGTGTATATTATGTTGCCTGAATAACAACGTGTAAAATGTACCTCTACTAGCTTCGGTTTATTGGCCCAGCAGAATTTGAAAAGTGTTTTCTATTCGTTTTGAGAAGTAAGTAAATAAATCAATAAAAACTCCTGTGCATTACCAGTGCGAAGAGAAAGTCAGCCTTTTTTAAGGTAGATTTTCATGCTAGTGTGTGTTCTTGCATTCATTAATAAGACATTGAAAGCAGGAACTGAAAAAAATTGGCTGTTATTCAATTTTGACACTTAGGTGTGCTCCACTTATTACTCACGCAAGATGAAATTCCTTTACTGAGCACGGTTCTGTCGCAATTTCTTTTCAGTTGCCTGCGCAAGAACTGGAACTCAGGAGCTTTCGTAAGTGTTTGAGTTAAAAAAAAAATTATGTTCTCATTCGATTTCAGTGCTCAGAGATACAACGGGCCAGTTCCTTAGCGTGGTCCTCGAGTAAAAAGCCAGGGTTATATATGGTCATCCGTAACCAATCGAAATAAAACAAAACGATCTCGTGGTCCGTAATGCATAATGCAGTGTAATTACATCTTTAAAACTCTACCTAGACGCTTCTATTTTATTACGATGAACTACCTCTACTGGAAGGAATTGAGAGCCGAAATTCAAGGAAGGCTTCTTTTTGGACAAATAATGTTTTTATTTCGCATGCCGAATCATATTCCTGATCCGTAACTCCTTTGGGCATTTAAGCATGCGGAGTTTCCCAACACCCAACTTTGATCGTGAACGGATCAACGGCAAAACCCGGACAGTTGCCTTGGATGGTAAGAAAATTTCGTTCATTGTTCGCTTCACATAACGAAGAAATAGGGAGAAATGTTTTATTGCAGTGGTGCAAGTAAAGCAGAATGGGAAAGCACTCAGTTCGGCGTGATGCCGCTGAACCATAAAACATTACGTAACCTTCCGCTCGTGACAGTTTTTCTTTTTAATGCAATGAGCAATATTCTTGGTGGATCTTGATGTCATGCTGTTATGTCACTCTTCGAATCTGTATCCCTGAGTTTAGTTTTAGCTAGCTGTTTACACCCATGCTATGCACTGACACTATGCTTATAGGGCCGTTTGTTTAACCTACACCAGCTACACCAGTGTAGGAAATTTCCTATACCTACAATAGATTTTTGCTGCACTGGTGTAGCTGGTGTAGGTTAAACAAATGGCCCTTATGTCTCGTGCATATTTCCAGACTGCTTGCTTTTACTTTCGACTTGCTTTGGCGCGTTGATTTCTGGTTTGCTTCTCTGTCGTGCTCTCGTTTTGAAGATTCGCCGTGCACATGTCATGAAAACGCATAAGAGAAATTTTTCTCATTTTCTTTAAGCAGACATAAATTGCACTTCATTCCCTACTTCGTTCGCGAACACTGCTTCGGAATTCTTTTTTCTTTCCCACTGCTGTACTCCGGAAGTAGGCTTGATGCTCATTGTTATCTTTTTCAGGTAACGACTTTCGATCGGTTAGACATTGCCACATCGTAGTCGATAACATAAAAAAACCAGCTGCTGATATTAATAGGCTGTGGCCTCCTTGACCAGAATTAATTCGCATAACATAACCCGAATGTCAAAGTTGCGCTCCTCGCATATTTCTTGTTTTTGAGACAAGAAAAAGTTTGACAATAGACCAAATTCCTTTTTGAAGGAGGAGCTAACCTATTTACATTTACTTGAGAATACCCTTCATTCATATCCTTTATGCCTCGAGGTAACAAACATCACAAAAGAAAGAAAAATTGCGTGGCGGTGATTATATTGGTCAGGCTTGAGTGCGCAATTATTTTGTACCTGTGTGAAACTTCACTGTCCTTCAGGTAAGCCTGAAAGTGTGGTTCACCCCATCCGAAGCCTCGACCTGCAGCGGGAGCATTATAACCAAGCGTCACGTGCTCACAGCTGCAAACTGCGTTGTAAGGTAAGCTGGCTTTACATATCTCAATCAAATAAGCAATCATTGTTAGGATGTTTTTTTTTTTCTATTCTATTTGGGCCTTCGGGTGTCTTCAGTTATTAGTGCCAGAGGAGGTGGAAGGTGAAGTTTTAAATCATGGAGGTGTGGTGAACATACGTGTCAGAATTAGGAAATGAAAATTATGAACATAAATGAGAGAAAAAGATACCACGGAGCCTACTCCTCAAATAAAATGAGATTTGTCTGATCAGATGGCTCTATGCGAATACGGCCTGCATGAAATGTCGAAACAATAATGCCGCGAACCCTGCATAATTGCGTTATCTTCAAGTATTTCGCCCTCAACAAGACCATTTGTCTTCTTTTTGCTCCCAAAAGCCTCGTAGAAAAAATTCTTCAAGCATCCCAAGATGAGCCGACAGCGAGGCATATCGGGTTTGCAAGCACAGTGGACCGAATCCAAGGCAAATATTATTGGCTGCTGTCAGCCTCAGACATTGCACGTACATTACGCGAAGACGTGTGCCGTGAATGTCAGCGACGCAAGATGCCTCCGACTAGCTGGGCTACTGCCCCCTATACCACCCTGATCAAGCCCTTTCAACAAACTGGGACAGATCTCTTCGACCCCTTCACAACTTCAATACCGCGCGAACAAATGAACAAACGTAGCCACCGAGCACCTAACTTTATGTGCTCAAGCAAGCGCACTACCAACTGCTGCTGCTGCGCAAGTCGCAAAGTTCTTCGTGGAACAAAATGTATTACGTCACGTAGGTCTAGTAGTTCTCATCACGGACTGAGTAAATGCGTTTGCCGCGGATTTCACACAATTGATCCTAGACTATAGTCACAAGAGCCAACGACAAGCAACGTCGTGTACCATCCCCAAACCAACGGAGTGCCGTAGCATCTCAACAAAACGGTTGCAGACATAATTGTTATGTGCGAATACATGTCTACAGTGCATGCAAGACATTGCACACCATACTGCACAACGACGCTGTCCAGGAGACAACTGATCAAGCCAGTTCTAACTTGTGAATGGCAGAAAGCCGACGACAATGCTCGACGCAATGCTGGCGCCCAGGACAGACACCGACATTATAGACATCGTCTCACACCTTTGACGTGCAAGAAAAGCCCGATGGCTCGCCCTGCTAGGCAGTAAACACGAACAACGTAACGACACCCAACGCTGTGACTTACGACGACTTGACGAAAACTAAATGCCGGGAGACAAAGCCTGGGTTTATACGGCAATTCGAATGAACTACAAAATTATCAGATGAAATAGATAGTTTGTGACACTGTCAGTGGTAATTACAGATAATTATCGTTAACAATACAGTTGCTAATGGCCTAACTGACCAATCTCAGGGCCGGGTGCCACTGTTGACCTGATCGAGATGGTTGTGATATAGATGACATCACATGAGCAACATAAACATAAGTCATATACAAAAAGTGGACTTCGACTAACAACGGACGTCGAAATAGAACGCCAAGAACAAGCTGACGTCACCATAGCAGCATGTCAAGACAAGAAGTTGTGAGCATTGAAATAATATCGAACGTCAAAATATTGCGACATTTGCAATGTGTATAAAACAATGGCGGCGTTCAACCCGGCAGTGCCTAGTTAACAAGCGTAAGCTCTGCAACCTCGCGCTGAACTCAACAACGTTGCCTTATTCAGCCTGACGCTTGCTAAAGAATGTAGGCACCGATGTCCCGGGCCTCGCATCTCCATAGTTAGAATAAGGAATCGAGCAGAGCAGAAGGGCACGGTGTAGGTTGTGGTCACGTGATCATGCGACTGACATCACACGCGTATCAGCCGGCGGTGAGTTGAGGGAACGAGCACTCGGCGAAGCTATGGCGAGGTGCACTACGTAGCAAATGAATTACTTTGGAGAACGGTCGCAGTGGAGCTGAGCTCCTAACGCTGGCGTTGCACCACTCTGAGCTGGATCGTTTTTAGATTCCAACAAGTACGAAACCTGTAATATTTTCTCTTTTCCGCACGCAAGGATACTTAATTGCGCGCTTGTATTTTTCTTCTTACCAAAACCTCTAGCAGAAGCTGACATTGGTGCCTTCTGCATTAAACATAGGCGCAATGATTGGTTCACTTTTATTTTGGCTCTTGCGTAGTTTTGTCCAGAAGAGAGAACCATTGCCTTCGATATTAGGCTTACCGTGTTGATGAAAGTGTTGTTGAAATGAAGACGGAAGTCTATGTGTCGTTCTTGCCATTTGAGTTTGTTCAATTACATAGCGAGGAAACATTTGTACTTAGGTATCTACCAGCGCATTTATCTTAATGATTTGTTTTAGAGGAACTTGGGATCAGGGTGAAAAAAGAGCCCTTCGATGAAGCTAAATGTTCTTGAGGCCATCTGGTTTCCCAAGGCTTTCTTTGAAGAGGCTTACACTAAATTGTCTTTACTCATTGGTCAACCTCTTTATAGATTGATCGCTTTGGATAAAAGTGTAAATATTGGACCCATTAGTTTTATTGATTTGCATTCTTTCTTAAATTGTGAGGTGATGCTTCCTCCACTGCAAATTTCAGCGGTGGTGTAGCCGCCATCTTCTTTTTTAATCTAACCTTAAAATATTAAATGTTTTCATTTCTACTACTACTAACTTACTAAGCTTGCATATGCGTCCACATTTTTGTCATATGCCCTCATCACTTTAATGAAAGCCTTCGTAAGGTCGCCATTTTCACTCGGGTTCTTTCATTTTCTTTACTACTGCAGGGGTGGCAAAGAGGCGACAATAGCCAGAGTTCGCTATGGCTCCAATAATCGTAGACAAGGAAAAACGGTTGATGTGAAGAAAGTTGTACCTCATCCTTGGTACAGACCCCGTCCCGTTGCCTACGACGCCGCCGTCTTGGAGGTATTCTATATTTATCGCACTGACATTTTTCTCAATGAGCGAGCTTATTGCTTGAGAATTAGGAAATCACTGCTTTGAGAAGGTATACACTTTCAATTTATTATCAGTATAAAAACTGTCGCATCGTTAAGAAAACGTGTAAAATGCTTTCATCGGTTACACCACTGGCTTCCTCACCATAGATTTCACCGCATCACGTCGTATCTAGTGGTCTTTTTTCTTTTTGATCACATCCTAATTTCCTAATTCAGTCAAAAATAACTTAACCAAGACACCATTCCCTGCGACAATAAGCTAAGCATGCAACATACACTGCAAAAATGTTTACGGCGCATTTGTCCTAAACGAGATTACTATACCGAAAAGTCCCCGCCACCTCTCTTTAGAGCGGTCGTTTTCGCAGGATGCGGGAGATGGATCACGACCATTGTTGCCTATGCTATACTTCATTAAGCTCTTTGTCACTCCGTAACGTGCAGATTTTTAGTTCTTTCTGTCTAAATTTCATTTCTCCCCTGTTTTCTGACTAAATGTTTTCCTGATTTATTCTTTCATGTTCTTGTTGAGAAGTTCGTGCACCTTGCCTGCGCAGCAAAATAAAGGAAGCAATCGTAAGCACGACGGTGTCACATAAGATGAAGAGAGATAAGGAGCTTGAAAAAGTGTAAAAATATTAGCTGAACAGCTGAAACAAGTGATAACATACGGCGGTTCTGTAAAAATACGACGCCAACTAAAGATCTAGGATGTATGCCTGCTAAGAAGCCCTCAGACTTTACCGGGCGGCATGATGTCATGAGAAATGCTTATGCTCTTAGCGCGCTTGCACAATGTGTGTTAGAAGTGTGTTAGTGTAGAGTAACACCCCCCAAAAAAATTGCGTGTAGGTATTTGGTTTACACGCTTGCAGTCACTTTGTTGAAAGCGCTGTGTGTTACGTGGAACTAATGCGGATTGTATTGATAGACCAAGTTAATAATTTTGAAAACTAAATTCCAGATCATGGATCACTACGTAGGCTCTGCACTGCCAGCAATCTTTTTCGAGTTGCTGACAGATTTTATCAATTTTTATGGAACATCTTGGGTTATCTGGGCTTTCACTTCGTAAGGCATTGTGTATATAGTTTATTCCGGGCGCATGTCATTGGATTCTCTTATCCAGTTTCTGTTTTCCAATGCGCGAACAGGATTGGAGCTGTACAAAGATATCCATAACTTGATGTATTTTTCGGTACATTATTTCTTTTACAGCAGAATATTTTATTGATATTAAGCGGCGAAATTCTGGAGAAGAGAAGAAAATGACCGTTTCGCTACTGCTGCAATCTTAAAGGCGTACTTTTCTTAAAAGCCGCAATGAAGCAGAATTCCGGAGGCCGCAAAAAGTGCACGTGTATGAGAGCACCGGAAAAAAGGACTCGCGAGCGGAAGTGGCTTGCGCGAACCTCCTCCTGATGGCACTACCATACAAATAAAGACCAATGCGACAATGCAATTGAACATTCGGTTAACTTAAATTCCGTTTTGAAAACTGTGCTCCATTCTACATCCCAATAATTGATCTGTGCAAAGCTGGGCGGAAGATGGGGTTTTTCAGACCTTCTTTTATTGCTTAGTTGTCCTAAACGAAAAAAAAAATCTATAAATTCACGCACAGAAAAGGCTGTATTCTACTAATTTTCTACGTCCTTTATTCTCGGCAGTGTGTAGGTATCTTGCATGCGGTTATTTATAAATACTCCTTTCCCCAATTACAAGGTTTTCTGTGGTCACCAGACTCTATGTGCGCATAACACGAAGGAACGTTCTTATTTTAAATTCATAAAATATTAGCTGAATCGGCAATCACTCTTATTTTACATTCTCTGTAGATTCAGATGACAATCTGCTGAAGATGAGGTTTTAAAATAGTTATTTAGGCGCTCCATAGTGACCCTCTGCTTCGTGAGCAGCATTTCCTAATGCCACAAAAAAAAAATGCTTTTATTTTTTCAGGTGACAAAACCATTTCAGTATTCCATTCACGCCCGACCAGTCTGCCTTCCTCGAGGGATAATGGGACTTGTCAACAAAAATGTCGTTACTTCTGGGTGGGGAGTCCAAAACAGAGGTAATAATGAGCATGATGTGAATACGATACGAACACTCAGAAGGGGAGGGAGGGGGTGCATTTGTGCTTAATAATGTCACCAAGATGAGATGTACTTCAAGCAGCATGAAGAAAAGTTCCAGCATACGCCTCATACCGTGTAGGGCTGAGCGTTATTCAGTAGTGGAGGGGAACTGATTGTCGACTTGAGAAAACGGATGAACAGAAGGGAAGACGGCAAAACGCATGTGCTAACGAGCCCTTGAACATCTATAAGAAGTAAACAGTGCTGCTTACACTTGGAAGGGCAAAAATTCGAGTAAAACTAGGCATTATTACGGACGCACTATGGTAAGTAGTCGCGGATGATTAAAACAAACAAAGCAAGGAAGGCATTTAATCTTGTTCTTGTGTGACTGGTGGAATGCTGCTGCACATGTGTAGGATTTAGCTGTGTGAAACACTGCTTTTTGTGTGCTTATGGTTTGTACGTGGCGTGGGAACACAGCAGTAGTGTTCGATTTGGGACAGGCATCACTTTCCCTTTCCAAGCGGTTTGCAATTCAGGTAATGGTCTCTCATGCTGCAAGATGGGGCACAGCACACAGAGGTTTTGTTGCCATGAGGCGGATTTGTAAATATAAGCATGGCTGCATGCTTTAGTAGTTCTGTTACTGTATAAAATAGTTTTCCCCCGGCTTGCCAGTTTTTATTGCGAAAGCAATACTGCTGCCATTTTCAGCCCTTCGCGGTACTTTTTACCTTTAATGACACCAGATGGCTATGACGTCAGACCACTGCGAGAGATGGGCTACTAAGTCGAGTCGTCGGGTGGCGGTGGTCGGTAGGCACGGCACGCCGTGGATGAGATGATGACGTCACTGTGACGTCATACCAGCTGCGAGAGATGGGCTACCAAGTCGAGTCGTCGGGTGGCGGCGGTCGGTAGGCACGGCGCGCTACAGCTGGAGCCGCACTGCTACCGAGTGGAGGCGCTGCTGTAACCTCTTCTATAGCAGTTGAGAGGGGGAGGGGGAAAACGATGGGTATATAAATGCTCGCGCTTGCTCAGCTGAGGCGCTCGCTATGCATCCTGATAAACAGAAAGAAAAGTCACGCCGACTCGATGAAGCCAGGAAACGACAACGATTACACAGATAGGTGAATAACGGGAATAGCGTCTCTCTTGATGGCGTGCTCAAGATGCAGCTAGACGAGCGCGTCGCGCTTCTCTTGAATCGTCCTCAACCGGTGACGACTCCGAATGGAATGTAGTGGACGCTATGAACAGTGAAGACTATTTGTCAACGTGTTAACTCAGCAGTCAAGAACGTAAGAATGCAACTAGGCGGCAACGACGCGTTCAGGAAACAGAAGAACAGCAACGGAACTATAGCGTAGCTATGCTATTGCTTTCGCAACCTACGGGGCTTAACTAAAGCTAAGCCCAATCTATTTTTTATTTTTTTATGATTAGTGATCCTCTTTGCGGAGATAATGATATCGTGTTTTGCCCAGAATCTTCGTCCATTCTGGCATATA
Organism: Amblyomma maculatum; assembly: GCF_055883805.1. Classification (NCBI taxonomy): domain Eukaryota; kingdom Metazoa; phylum Arthropoda; class Arachnida; order Ixodida; family Ixodidae; genus Amblyomma; species Amblyomma maculatum. Next base: position 18,215,220 of record NC_139354.1, read on the forward strand.
TAGATCGCGATTATTTTATCTCCAGTAAATGTTTGCTTGTTACCGAGCGCTTGTGTTTTGATGTGTTCCCTTCTGTAGTCTTTTTTTTTCTGTGCTTGTGCAAAATACGTATGTGACAACTAGCCCAACTTATGATGTTGAATGCGCAGAAAGGAGGCACTTGATGTTTGCTCAAGCAGCCAGTCATTTTAGCCTTGCAGAGTGCATTTGATTGATATCTAAGGGCGCACACTTTGGTTAAACCGTTCTGCATTATATAGCGGGTAAATAAACTGAGCGTTTTGCTTCGCTATATATGACCCTGCAACTTCCCTTTCTGGATATTATAGTGTGTCGCGAGTAATTCTTGGCGTAAGTATTTATGAGTCAATGCGATCAATACTGCTAATAAGAAATGGAAGAGAAAACTGTTTTCGCACTTGTGTTAGCATACTAGCTGTGGAAACTGGTGCCGCATCGCAAACTGAGCGGTTCGAAGTTACATTTACTAAACGGTGGGCCACGCAAATTACTGTTCCTGGTTCAATACCAGTAGGACCACCCTGTGTTGTCTGGAAGTATAACTCGGCACGTCAGCCATGTAACTTTGCTCAACTCATACTAGAAAGGTACTTCCACAACAGTGAAAATAATACTCCAATTAATTTCTAGCTGTTCTCTAATTAGCTCTGTCACGAGGAGCTGATTAGAATGACACTCGAAAAAAATTCCCTGAAAATTGTTGGGCAATCATAGGCTCTTTAAAGTGCTTATTAGTTTTCTACAAATGCATATGTCTGTCTAATAGATAATAGGAGAAAAGTAAATAATAATTCGACAGCCGGAATGTTCAAAAAGTTGTTTAAAAAAAAATTGAATGTTAATGTTTAACATTCTTCTGTTGTAAGCGCACTCTTTTGTTGTAAAATTCAAATTTTCTAAGCCTTTGTTGCAACGCGCTTACAACGAAAGCTTAGAAAATTTGAATTTTACTAGTGCGTGCAAACTTACTTATTCTGCCAGAGTTATCGTAATTTACTCAATTCATGGTGATGTAGTATTATTTGGGATTACACTTTGTAGCCAGAAGAGACTGATTATGTTTCACTGTAATCTCGTTTCTCTTGCGGTTGTAACGCGTTTGTACATTTAACCTATTAAAATAATTATGTAGCCAACCTCCTGACTATTTGCTCTTCCTTCACTACTGGCGTGTGAACAGAAGAGACAGTTATTTATCTGACAGAAAAAAAGGAATGATCAGTGTAATTTTTGGAGTGTTTTTCTTTCTGCATCGTATACAGAAAAAGTGCTCCCGCAACCGCTTTAGCGCTGCAGGGTTTAAAAACAGACACCTATTTTAAAGCGTATTTGGCTTTACTAAATTCCCTCTTCGAAAATTATTTAGGAATAATTAAGGCCGCTAACAAATTTAAGAATTATTTTATATCTCCGAAAATCTAATTACTATGCCTCTTTTTGAAACACTTCTAGCGACATTTGATGTGGTTCAACAACATGCCAAAACCATCGGCGAAGACTCCCTTACTGAAAAATTGTATAAGGCAATAACCTCACATTTTCTCACACAATCTCACTCAATTCACATAAGAAATCACAAACAAGTCGCATATAATTCCATAAGGCCTTATAGCTTCTTGTACACTATCATAAATTATGTACGATATTTTATGGTAATGATGTTAACCGTATGAGAGTCTCTGCGATTAAATGAGATTTTATGAGGTTATTGCCGCGTATAACTTTTGGTTTTTCAGTAGGGTCTGGGCTATTAGGAGAACAAAACAGCACCTGTGTCATTCTCTTCGTCACTTTGACGCTGCAAGGCACCATTTTATCTTGATAGACCGACTTCTTAGCCCATCACCCTCTTTAACTCCCAAGCATTCTCAAAGTGGCGAATATAACGCCAGCTATCTTGATCGCAATATCTTATGGTAACGCAATGTTTGATTTACAAATATAGGACTAGCGGCCATGGACTATCTACAATACACGGTTCTGAAAATTCAAGAGGACAAGGTGTGTAAAATTTATGAAAAGACCTTGGAGACACACACCATGATTTGCGCTTTCAAGCGCGGCACCGGTTCCTGCTTCGTAAGTACATAGCATTGCGTCTATATTAAAGTGGAAGGTAATAGGTGACCCCACCGTGTGGTCGTCTCCTAAAATATAGCAGATTGGTAGCAAGGCACCGCCCTTGAGGCGTGTGTATGCGCTACACTGCGCTATAAGAGGTCGTCAAAGCGGTAATGCTGTCAAAGGATTTATTTAACGAGTGGTTGCTCAAGCCACGCTTCATTAATGTTTCTCGTTATCAAGGTATTGTTTTTGAAGCATGATGCAAAACATACACTAGTTTCGTTCTAATGCGGACCGATTATACTACTTATTGCGGTATTCAGAAAGTGCAGCAGCAGGCCATACCAGCAGAAGTATAAAGGCTTGGTTTACCGTGTCTGACATCCCAAAGCAACTCAGTTTATGAGCGACGCCATAGTGAACAGCTCCGGAAGTTTGGAGCATCTGGGGTTCTTTAATGTGCACGGATATTGCGCAGCACAGAGAAGCATTTGTTTTTTTGCCTCCATCGAAAAGCGAGATTTAGAAAGGCTGAGCTATGCTGGGGTGCTATGTGCTTCGCTCGTTTAATGGTGCGAAACATGATTAGGCAAGCATTTAACGCCGCTTACCCTTCTGCAACAAAAACATGCGTTTGTGTAGGCAGAACAAGTGTTCGTACAGCTTGAGGTGTCTTATTCATCCTAAACAGGCATGTTTTCGCGACGCCTCCTTCGTAGCTTGCGTTCACCATAGTGTTCTGCCACCACGGCACCTGTAGGTTTTGTCAAGAGCAAATTATGAAACGTGGATTAGGTTGAAACTACGGGAAGTTTTTTTTTTTCAAATGAAACTGTATTTGTATTAGTACCTGAAGAAATCTCCTCGACACGTCATTGTAAACCAGCTGGTTAGTTCACGTTTGTACTAAAGAGCGAACGTTCGCTTAGACGGATGTATTTTACAGAACAGTCGGTTTTCATTATTATGGTTATAATGAGTGATATTTACGCATATACTATATGCTTGAGCAGTCATTAAAACGGAATGCAAAAACACTGCGAAAAGCCTGAGGTGTAAAGGAAATAAATGCATGCACGAAAATAGTTTACAAACATTAGCTTGACAGTAGAATGTTTTACTTAGATATGCTAGGTTTCAGTACAAAAAGAAATGAAAACCATCATCCTGCAAAAAAAATTATATATATGCATCGAGAAATTTATAAAGTCCCAAATTTAGAAATTGAATTAACTCTTGAAGTCACGGCATGTTGTAATGCACAGTTGTTAATTTTTTTCGGTAATGAAATGTAGATGTGCGAGCTCCAATTAAGAGAAGCAAGTACTGAACACCAAAACATCATTGTTCCTGTTGAAAGGACGAGCAACTTCTCTTTCTATAGCCTTCTTTGGATGGCCTTTTACCCTCAAATCGATAACCTTCGTTTGACTCTATGAGAGACCAATAAGTTTGGAAGCAAAAATACAGTGCTTTATTCACAATACCTCCGATATAAAACCGTCTTAAGGCTAATATTATGATGAGCTCTCCCCCATACGTAAGAATGAAGCTATCAAGTGTGGCCACAGAAATACGACGAAATTTTCCATTCATTCAGGGAAGCGATCCTGTAGAGTGGTCTAAAAAATTAGATAATCATGCGCTTTATATATCTCATCTTTCAGTAGCAGAAAGGGATTGTTTCGGTGCTTATTTCTTTTTTCTTGTCGTAGAAGGGAATATGTCTGTGACGGCAAAGTTTCTCTAAAGTTATAGGGAAATGAATGAAAACTTGGCGGAAGTATTTTCACCCACGTACGAATGTGATTTTCAGCATATCACGACGCATAAGCGGTGTGGAAGATCATGTTTCAGAAAAAGAATAATCTATGAAAAAAAAACGAAAATCTACAAGTTTCATTCCTTGCAATAGCAAAGTACCCAAACATACAAGAAAGGTATACACCGCAGTAAAGCAAAGTGAAAGATATGTGAAATCGGCAGCCTTCCTTCTGATATCATCCCCCGAAGCCTTAGGTTTGCGAGAAACTGATATTGTGTGTTTTATACTGTAGGCTTCCAAGTCTGCATATTTTATATTTACGTAAGCTCTTGCTATATTATACACATCGTAAATCTTCGCTATTTGGAATATTTTGTAGCTAACTCGCTGATACGTAACGCTGCTAATCTTCTGAAACCGAATTAGATAGTGCGGACGTAGAAGTAAAATGAGATTAGTGCCACTAAAATTACAGCGAAGTTTTGGCAGAATGAAACTGACTTTTATTGCTTTGCCCCTTTGTTTATGCACAGGGAGATTCTGGAGGACCCGTTGCCACCAAACTGAAAAACAATATTTTCGTCCAAGTCGGCATTATTTCTTACGGGGGCAACTACCAGTGCGCTTCTCGGCCGAAAGTGTTCACACGAGTAGATGTTCTGGTACCTTGGATACAGCAGCAAACTAAAAAGGAGCGTCTGCATATAGATTTCGATTCTCAAGACTCTGTAATCAATCCAATTTCTGCTCCAACGCCATATTATCTTTGGTCGGGGGATGTGTTGTCTGAACCAGAGGATGGGTATTTGCCAATATAACTTTCTATAATCCAACTTAATAAACAATTTTGCATGACTGTGTGACTGATTCTCTAGGGGGCTGTGAAATAGGCAGAGAATATTAGCCGACGACCGCAGCGGTGCTTGTTGACACGAGAAATCCTCGTGTACAGGGTCGTCCACTTCTAGTTATAACACGGTCACCGCTTTCAAAGCGCTATCGTGTTACCCCGGCCATTCAATCAAGCTAAGTGGCAGGCTATGCGCAGCACCAACAGGGTCCCAATGCATTTGTATAGCTTTGCTTCGATGTGCGCCTGCGTCGGCCTCACGGTTGCTTTGAAAGTAGTGAACGTGTTATAGCTACGTAGACCACTTTAGGGTTATTGGTGAGTTTTTCCCATTAACTCGAATTAACCCGGCCTATTAGTGCTATGGGCCTTGTTACTCATCTGAATATTTCAGATCTATTTTTCATTTATTACATGTAGAGCATTCCTTTTCAATTATCCTGGTTTAATTATGTGCGGCTTTTTTATAGCATTACTGAAATGAAAATTCTGGAGTTGGTGCACACAAGAGAGTAATGTACAAGGTACGCACATGATTTTCATATGACCAAAGTATTCGTGCAAATTATCGGTTAGATCTTAATAATTTCATTTATTATTCGACATGGATGTCATTACTTTTCTATGCAATGAAATTGAAAGCATTCGGACTAATGTGATCTCAGGAATGACAGGAGGCGCATTGAACTAACTTCCTTGCTGCGATGTGGACAAGAAATGCGGGAGAAATATGGAAGCGTAAGCAGCCGCTCAGCAGTAGCTCGTATACACACACACACACACACACACACACACACACACACACACACACACACACACACACACACACACACACACACACACACACACACACACACACACACACACACACACACACACACACACACACACACACACACACACACACGCACACGCACACGCACACGCACACGCACACACACACACACACACACACACACACACACTCACACACACGCGCGCGCAAGCGCAGACAACAACACTAATGCAGGCACCTCGTCTTCGATTTTTACACGGGAGAAGCACTGACGTGCGCGGCATAGTTCGCTCCATGAATGTGGGAAGACTCCCTTTAGGAAAAGAATTGTCCCGATTGTTAACATAAGCACGATAAGATAAACAGCAACAAATTAGCGTCGATAACGAACGAAATAAAATCAGTAAGGAGCCGAACGCGTAAGCAATGCGGGCAACATGAGACGTGCGGCTTCATTATACTAGCATGCGCAATATCAGAATGAGGAGCGCGAAGAGTTCCCTCAGGAAGCACTTCGTAATCCCTACAGCGGAACACCCTGTAGTAGCAGAAACAGCGATGCAAGTGCTCATCAGAACAACACCTACGACGAGTGCGGCTCACACCCAAGTCTAAACACCTCGAGGATAACCGACGTTTCTATGACGAAGGTTGTACAAGCTTTAGACTATCGGCTTTGTTGCAGACGAAAGCCAATCAAGGCCATCTGGAGGGCTTCCCCACCCAACTGCGCACATTACTTTGCATCGGTGACATTCATCTCGGGTGTACCGTCAGGTAAGAGTATATCACGCCTAAAATAGCTGTCACCAGAAGCCCATTAATATGCAGAAAAACGTCGGCCGGGGCTTTCCTCCACGGTGGTTTTCTACGAAAAAAAAAAGGCGTATAGGAACAGATAGGTTCTCATGGTCGCCGCGCCTACGTAGTAACCGGACCAAAGTTTTCGAAATAATCGAACTGCGACTAGAGCTCCTACCTTTCGCATCTGCCTATCTATCGAGACCATACATGTTGATATCGTGGTTGGATTCAAGTTCTCTCACGTCAGATATATAAATTGGGCTAGACGACAGTTCGTTCACATTGTGCTTCTGTAATCTACAATCGCCAGGCGTGCATTGGGAGACGTTTGCCCTAACAGTGCAAGGTAATGATATTGACCAGTGTTCGTTACGCGAGTTCATCCGTTTAGAGGGCAACGGGTTGTGGTCCTCTGGTGAGTGGCGTATCTGAGCTGCATTACAACATCCCTATACTATACTACGCGATGAATGCGATTGTACATTGCAAACATTATGGGGGAGAATTAAGCTCCGCTATTAAGGTCATCATACGACAGCATAGGCGATCACCATACATATAAATCCGTTGGTATAGTACTGGCTGCGATAGGTAGGGTCACCGCCGCTTGCGGCGGGGGCTAGCCTGCCACAGAATTTTTGTCTGTTGTAGGCCGTCATTGCACCCGCCACCGCTTCGGTGGTGGACGACGGCTGTTGTTGCGGCGCGCGTCTGTCTTTCCCTCTTCTTTTTCTTTCTTCTCTATTTTCTCTTCTGTCCGCCCGAGGCAGCGGACGTGGCTCAGCTACAGAGCCAGTAGCAGGCCCGTGCATTTTCTTTTCCTTCTTCCTACAGTCACAACAACAACGATATATAAAGCGCCACTTGAACGAAATTGCATGAACGTACCTGCATGACCTAGGAATAAGCGTATAACTCCGAATGTAAGCCTTTTGGCAGGCTGAATCTGATATCCCCCTCCCACATGAAAGGAAAGGCTCGAGTTAGCAGCTCTCGCCAAACGTAACGTCAGGCAACCCTACGTCCAATCAATGGCCGATAATGGCAGCTGCCAGCTACCACCTGCCGACGCCATGCTCGCGATTTTTCTATCACAAGGCTGACGACGGACTTGATGGCAAACGGCCCTTTTTCGCTTGTCGCATTAAAATCAGCTGTTTCCGCAACGCTTCCTCTCTGGAGGGTATTTGTTTCACAATAACGCGATTAATAATCAGTGACGCCAACAACCCACCACTCGAGAGGCACTACAACAACCAGGTCCCACGTGGTCATCATCATCACCATCGGCCAGATTATGTCCACTACAGGGCGAAGGCCTCTCTCATACTACTTCAACTAACCCGGTCCTGTGCTAGCTGCATCCACGTGACCCCTGCGAATTTATTAACCTAATATAACATAGCATTACTTGCTTATTCGAACGGAAGTTTTGCGCGTGGACTGGTTGGAGAGAACTGGTGGTCTCCCCCTGCTCGCGGCCAAGACAGGATTGCAATTACCATAGCATTGAGGCTGCACGCCCACGCTACCACGAGGCTTCTCTTTTCCTTGATGAAACATTCCTTTTCAGAGCCCGATAGTGTAAGCAATGCGTATTGGATGACTACTAAGTGAACTCCAAGTCCAACGCTGTTCCCGTTTGTGTACTGAAGGTCCGTGGCGACGTCCTCGTGAAGATGACTAAATATCGGCAATGATTGCAGACGGCTTTGAAGCTGGGGAAAATTCGTTTTTCATGTTTCCAAAAGGAGCTGCCACGAACGCTGCGTCCAATAAACGAGGAAATCATTCAGCACTGCTTTCCTCAAATGTGTGAGTGCTGTTATTTTTTTTGCAATTATTCAGAACATCTAAAAGCATAGTCATGTTTAATACTGTTGGGAACTGCCATAAAATTGACATTATTGATCTGCACATGGTTGTTGTGTTGTAGTATGTCGGGACTTTAGGCATATTGGCAGCATAGGCCATCGTGCGCCAAACGCGCCAAACGCAGAGTTGCATCTCCTTAGGACAATAACGCCTCTTCAAAACACTATTGCAGGCACCGATCGCTGCAAACACTTCACTGCTCCATCCCCCAACCGTGTCGCCAAAGTCAGTTTCTATTGGTGGCAACCTGAAAGCTAAAGTTCTCTTGCTGGAAAACGCAGCACCTAGCTCCAGTGAGTTTCCTTACAAGGAGGGCTGTGTAAACGACACTGAGCCCTTAAAAGACCGGGTTTTGCGTTTTTATTATGGTGGACCGAACGCAAAAGCCTATCGTATTTTACCTTAAACCGCGAGCATCGGCATTACAGGTATGAAGGCCAAAAAAAGTGGATTTTGACTCTCAATCAGGTGTTTGATTATACGGTGAACATACTCATTGACACGCCAAATTAAAAAAAAAAAAAACGAATGGCTGAGGCAAGCAAAGATAAGACACCTCTCCTTTGGTGCGAATTTCCCTGAGGCTAGCATAAGTAAACATTTTCTCTAATTGTCTACGCATAGGGGTTTGTTCGAGTTATGGAGTTCAATGTCCCAAAGCGACTCAGGCTACGAGGAACGCCTTGATGGAGAGCATCAGATAATTTCGACCACCTGGTTCTCTTCTCCCATCCTCAAAGTGCGGCTACCGCTTTGAGGAGACCAAATCAGGGTCGCCCGGCTAATATATAGATGAGCACTATAACCAACAAGCCATTTAGGCAGTGCAATTTCGCTTTGTAACCCAAGCCTGTTAAACCTCTAGTGAAAAGCATTTTGTGGGCTGCGAAAAAAAAGAAAAAAAAGAGAACCCTTATAAGCATGCTCCTTGACATTAATTCTTCAGGCGCGAGTACTGCAACTGAAAAGTCACTGCTTCCTAATGTACAAGAATTATGACCTCTTATAAAAGTTTACGCTTTAAGGCAATTTTACATAAGCTTGGGATGTAAGCAAATTGGAGACTTTCGATGACAGGACTATTGTTATTGAACCAGCATCCAGGTTTTGGAGGACGACTTTAAGAAACATTGCAGCTCGATTAGGATTTCTTTAAAAGAACAGTATCTTAGCAGACAGTCATAGCTTTAAAAGAAGCGTATGTGGCGCAAAATCATCGCGGTTTAAGTCATTAATGCCATTGCAGACAATATAATAATAGCTTCTGCTCGTTGATAGCCGCGTAAACGTAGCGTCAACAATTTAGTCTTTATGGAACGAGGAAAAGCCGACGACGCTAGAAGGGCTCGCACTCCACCGGAGTATACATCGCATAATAAAAGTGCGGTCAGGAAGTGAAAATACTTTTGAAAAGAAAAAGCACGCCTGTAAGTAAACCTTCAGCCTAGGAAAACTATGAGATTTTTTCCAACGAAATCCGTGATCGCATTCACGGACAATAAATCAAGGAAAGAGATATCTTATTTGCATGGCTACTACGTGTTTACTACGATGAATATCATTTTGCTTGTTATCAAATAAGCGCCATGCACTAGAAAAATCAGACAAAAAACCCTAATATGGAAGAAACTACGTATACCTACAACATATGGTTGTATCAATGTTATCACAAGGCTAAAGCGCGAATTGGAAAAATATGGGAGAGGTCTTCGCTCTGCAGTGGGTGTAATCAGGCTGATGATGATGATGATGATGATGATGATGATGATGATGATGATGATGATGATGATGATGATGATGATGATGAAGGTGCGAAGATCTTCAGCTTTTAAAGTGCGATGGCGTTAAAGTTACGTTCGCAGCATAAAAGAAACCTCTTGCATAAAAATCCAGCAACCACGAAAGTTTTCTCTAAAATATAGATGTTTATATTACCCCCCCCCCCCCCCCAGAGAAACGTCAGAATATTTTAAGATGATATAAGATTTTAAAAGGGGTTATACTGCCAAGTAGTCATGAAAATGCGGTAGGCAACACAAGAAGAGACTGATGTTGTAGTTGACTCATTATAGGGCTGACGTGCGCCCGCAAAAGAAATAAGCAACTCGCCGGCGGCGATAACAGCAAGAGCATGCTCGTCTGTCGTCGATCTACGAGTGTTCATTGCATTCGGCAGAGCTTAGAATAAAGTCGCCAAATAAGCATCTAGACAAGCGCGCAAAAATGGCCAGAGTAACCTGCAACATACGCAACGTACATGAGCGGCTGGAATATTATACGAGATATATCTTGGCGCATATTGCGTGACAAGTAAAATGATAAAGCCGGGTCTCGGCGGCACTGAGCATGGAAAAGATTGTTCAGCGTGTTAGAAACACAGTGATAAGGACACGTACTAGCGGTTCTTAAAAATAACAACAAAACAAGCTTTCAAAGGTTCGCGGCAAGCGGCAGTATTAATCAAGAAAGCTTGTAACGCTTCCGTGTGGCTGGCGGTACAATAAACGCAGCCTCTTCTTTGCGGGGGAAACTAAGAAGGCAAAGAAAGGGGCTTGCTTGTTCAAGCACACTCATGTCTCAGCGGATCAAAGGTTCCCTCGAGAAATGTAAGGCCCAGCAGAGAAATTCCTCCACGCCGTCTTCAACGGGGATTGTTATCACCTGCGTCATGCCCCCTTGTTGCTTGACCTCCATCTTGCATGACTGCCATCTGCGTGATTCCAGGTGTCGTATTCATATAAGCAAACTGAGACGCAACAAGCAAGCTATGTGTACTATGGTAGCGAAGGCTCCATAAGCGCCCATACGTACAAAACATGACGGCTCATGGGACTCCAGCACCCAATGAAAACTGGGGGGCCATGACGTCGAACGACGTCACGCATGCGTAAACTTTGGCGGGAATTATATACAAGTTTTTTTGTTTTTGTTTTTTTAACCGCCGCGTTGCATTGACGAGCTTGCATCTGTTGAAGATTACCTTTCAGAGCGCGCCAACATTTGCAATCTAAAAGATCTCGATATTCTGTTGTTTACGCCCGTATTCATAAGCAGTTGCTCCAGCACAATGAAAGTGGTTGGCAAAGGTGGCGGCATAGAGAGGCAGCAACACTTCCAAACATACAGCAAGCGTGCAAATTCATAATGCTAATGCTGCTGCAAGTCGTGCAAGTACTTTGGCTATGTACATTGTCCCTCAGCACAGTAAGGTGTGGTCCAGAAACACTGGTGCAACCGGACAGTCGTGCTCAGTTCGAAACAGAGTCTACCAAGTGAATAATTATGGTTTTCATATTCATGGTTTATTGCATCAACCAAGCAAATACAGCAACAAAGCACAACAATAAAAAATGCACGTCGCAGACAGCACAAACAGTAGTGCGGTTTAAGCGGGCTAATCATCTCAAGGGTCACAGCCGAGGCATGGAAAAGGGTTGAAGTCCCTGCCACAAAACATCAGCAGATAATAAACATGCATTTGAAGAAAACAAAGCTATGAGAGCTGCAATTGAAATAAAAATGCCATGAAAGTAGGTGCATCAAGACACACGTGGAGCATAAAGCTCTGGGATTACTCTTAACATTGAATTTCTTCGGCTGAAAGAATAGAGCAGTTTTCAAGGCCATTTCAATGTTGCACAAGTCCAGACAGCTTTAGCATCAACAAACGTGCCTAACACAGGAGCATTAGAGCATACATTGAATCTGTGTGCAACCTGCAGATCTGCTCACCGTTGAAAGTCAGCCGGGAAGCGGTGTAATAAGACACCGACGGTTGAGTCCACGCTGCCGCAATGTGCCAAAGAGCCTCACTTCCTCACTTCGTGCGGGCTCACCTTGCAGTAAAGCGCTAAGCGCAATACAATGCTGCAAGAAGGCTTCGCACTGCCCGCACGTCGAAGGTGACGAAACCAAAAAAACACGGCTGCAGGGGAATATTAAATCTCACCAAACGGCGACAGAGCAGCGCGACCAGCAAGGACGTGTGAAATCTTCGCAAAAGGGACATTTTCAGACTTGTGAAAATATATACGCTTTCCCGGGCGCACCAAGGCCCGCACCACAGCAGACAGCGATAAGAAACTGTTTCGTGCTTTGTCAGCTTCGTTATCTCCGTTGCCTTGGTTACCTCTTGTTGCCTACTTCGCAAGAACCTAACAAAAAGGCCCGAAAAGTTTCGTCAAGACCGATGCAACATTAAGGGGGCGCGATAAAAAAGTGTTGCAATGATTTAAAAAAAAATTAAGAATGTCTTAATAAAATACTTTACATCATATAAACGCAAAGTTATCAAAATGTCTATCCTTCTTATGTTGATTGTTACTTTGTAATTTGTAGTAGTGTAATTTCCTAATCTGAGTGATTGGCCCCCCGACCTGTGGCTATGCTGCGGTACCGTGAACCGCTTTTGGGCCCAGCCTTCGCCACCATTCTACTTCCGCCATGCAACAAGGCTGAACAATGGATTGGTTGGTAGTATGTGTTCATCTTCGCGAAGTCCGAAGCGCAAAAAAGACAGGGACATGAAAGATACAGATGACACAGTGCTGATGTCTCGCATCCCTATCTTTTGTGCGCTTCAGACCTCGCAAAAATAACTTGAGGTGGTTATCGCACACGGGCTACTTCCCCACTACGTGTTCACCTGGTTCTTTCATCACTCGCGTCACGTCCCCTTGTTGCTTCCGCACATGACCGCCATCTGCGTGGTGTCAAGCGCCGTATTCATATTCGAGCTGAGGAACAACAAGTGAACATTGTTCTGGTTGGTGTAGTGTGTTGTTCATCTTTGCAAAGTCAGAAACGCACAAAAGACAGGGACGTGATAGGCACACGGGACACCGCGCTGTTATCTGGTTTCCATGCATTTCTGTGCTTCAAACTTCGCCAGAATGAGTTGAGGTGGTTATCCCCGCACGTGCTCTAAGCAGGCTACGCAGCATACAGTATATCATCATCATCATCATCATCATCAGCCTGACTATACCCACTGCAGGGCGAAGGCCTCTCCCATATTTCTCCACTTAACCCGGTTCTGTGCTAGCTGCATCCACTTGACCCCTGCGAACTTCTTAACCTCATCGGCCCACCAAACTTTCTGCCGCCCCCTGCCTGTATACAGTATATACATCACTTTCAAGTTCTTTACCTCAGCATATGGCATAACAAAAAGGCTTTACGTTTTTTTTCAATACTAGTAATACTTCAGAACATTACACTGCCGAATATCGTACTCGTTTGCTAACTTTTTAGTAAACAATTACGTAGTGAATAATTGCTATTCCGCTCACTTGCCTTATTTACACTCCGTTTACAGAGCGCCACAAGGCGGCGTCAGCTAATGTAGCGCCTCGACAAAGACCCGGCGGTGCAGCGCACGTATTCTCTATAATTGTTTAGATACATACGAGCTGTTTTCAGATCCCAGTGGCTGCATGCACCGTCTGTTTCTTGTGAAGCGACAGCATGAAATGATCGTGCTCACGAACCAAGATATGAGAATACACACTATCTGGAACCCGTATGTCTTAGCGTCCATAGATGCGGCAGCTTTGCACTTTCTTGAGTTCGAGCTATCTTCGTCGCCTACAGGCTAAAGACAAATGTTCTCATTATACCTACAGTACACTGCAGCGAGCCGCCGGTGTTGTATGAATCTTTTCTTCTACAGCTTAGAGTTTTCAGTTCAATAAATATCAGCGCCGTAAGTATTTTCTGGTATTTTATTGCCCATTGAGTGAGAACATATATGCTGCAATCTGGATTTTCAGTAATTGAGGTCCGCGCAAACAAGAAGAAAAACTGGCGAAAATACACTTAGAAAGGAACCACCTAAAGCACATCCGTTGAATGTTTATTCCGCTATAAGTGCATGCATATATTATACAGTCCGCACCTCAAGCTCAGTAAAGCTGTTGAATGAAGCTGATGTAGCTCTTTTAAATGTTTTATCTGATTAAGGTCTTGCAAGATTTAGGTGAAAAAGTTAGCCACAACCAGCTCCTAAACCCTTTATAATGCTTATACAGTGTTCCCCAAGGCGCATAAAGTAGAGCTCAAATGTACCTTGCTGCCTTCTCTTTTCTCTGATGTGCTCTTTCGTGAATTGACTGAAATTAGATTTGTCAATTGTGAAAGGAAGGGTGACGCGTTTCAGAGGCAGGCTACCTACTTTGGCTGCCACAATGTTCAGCAACGAAGGGTGCTCTTACGTGCACACAGATGGGGACGCGGGAAGCTCAAAATCACTCAAAATAGGTTTAGTTCAAGCTGAGCTCCTGTGGTTCGTTTACTTCTGCAAGTGCTGCTTTAAATGCGATGCCCCTTGAATTGCTATCACCTTAGCGCAGAAAAACCGGAGCCCATGCCAAGAATAGCCTAGTATGAACCGCGATGTCTCAGTTCCACGGTAACATCAATCATACAGACAAGGAAATAGAGGCAGATTGCTTGTGCTGAGCCACACAGAAGAGGTGGGATACGGCTTATCGAAAAGTTGTTCTCGTGTTTATTCCATTTCCAATTGTTTCCACCTAAAACACCCCCGTCGCGAAGTTGCTCTGTGCGAGGCATGGCAAAATCCGAAAGTATTTTATGCACTTGACTCATCCTAGAAATAACTTCCCTCCAATAACTCTTGTCACGTGCAAAAAGAACGAAACGCTCTTGTTAGTTTGAAGTTTGAAGTTTATTTTCATTTCAAGAAGAAATGAGGGACCCGAGACAAAAAGTGAACGTTAATTCACTTGACGGCGCTCGGGCCCCAATACATGGCAACAGCGAGGGGTTAGTAATTACAATATCGGTGCATCCAAAATTCAGATTATGGTTTCAAACAAGAGTTACACATATCTTCCTTTTCCACATAATTCAGTCTGCGGAAAAGCTTAATATAACTGCACAACATGAAATATCAACAGGGTCTGTGAATACCATAAAAATGAATGCAGCATGAGATCCAGAAAATACAAAAGAATGAAAGAAAACAGCAAAGCATATTTACATCTGTGACATAAAAAATAAATGTATTGTTCTCTTATTAACCTTTTCAATATCAACTTTATTTTGGCGAAGATAATTTAAGAGAGAGGGCAAAAGATATGCGAGCATTTGCTGGCCAAATGTTGCTCTCGTAAAAGGCACAATCCAAGTATCTGTAGAACGTGAAGGGTATGTTCGTGTAAGTGCTCTTAAATTGGCGATGGAAAGTACTGAAGATTCAGAGGTAGCAATGTGCTGTTTGTAGCGAACGGCTAAGTTGCATGAATAGAGATAGGCCACTGGCATTATTCTAAAATTCTTGATAAGCGGCATGGTATGAGTGTAGTAGTCTGCTCCAGCTATATGGCGGACCGCCTTTTTCTGAAGTACATATGATCGATTTAAATTTGTTTGTGTAGTTTTACCCCATACAAGGAAACAGTAGTTTAGTTGAGACAAGAACAATGAATTGTATATATGAAGCTTAATTTTGGCCGGTAGAAAGAAATGAAATATTGCTAATATACCCAATACTTTTGACAGGCGTGAAATTGTTTCATTTATGTGCCTATCCTAGGACATATTTTTGTGAAAATAAACACCGAGTGTTTTTACTTCATCAACGATTTCAATAGGAGCATGGCCAAATACTATACTATTATTTAGGGACATTATTGACAACGATGACTGTCTTACGAAAAAAAATGCTTTTGTTTTGGTTACATTTATTTCTAATGAATTAAGTTTGCTCCATGTGCTCAAATGATTCAACGATTCATTTATGTCGTTTACAAGCTCGTTGTAGTCATTGCTTCGAAATAAGAGTGTTGTGTCATCCGCATATATTATATACTCTGGCCTTGCACTAATGTTTACAATATCATTGACATAAAAATTAAATAAGAGGGGCCCCAGGATGCTCCCTTGAGGCACGCCCATAGTAACACGCTTTGAGGAAGAAATATTTTATCCTATTTTAACACTTTGTGTACGATGCTCCAGATATGAACGTATTAAGCCTAGGGGCACACCTCGGATTCCGTATGCTTCTAACTTTTTTAGCAATGTCCTATGATTTAAACGATCAAATGCTTTGGAGTAATCAATGTAAATGCCAGCGACTAGCTCTGTTTTCAAAGCTTCGTAGAATGAATTCTTTTTGTGTTAATAGAGCTAGTTCAGTAGATCTGCCTTTACGAAAACCATATTGTGCGGGACTAATAAGACAACATTTATCAGCAAATGCAGTAATTCTAGTTTGTATTAATTTTTCTAAAGGCTTAGAAAAAACTGGTAGAATAGATATTGGACGGTAGTTTGACAAGTTATTTTTATCGCCTCCTTTAAACAGCACTGTTACCTTTGATGCCTGCATTTTCCGAGGAAAGGTTCCTGTTGACAGGACCAAGTTATATATAGCTATATATATATAGTTATAGCTGATGGCATTGTCCATGCGGGACGTGTCTATTTGAGCTATTTTCTTTTCAGCTGTTTCGCTCATTCACGAAAACAGCCTGGTAGATGACAACATTTCACTCTTGAAAAGGAGTGGTAAAAAAGTTTGATTTTAGGCTTTCGCCGTGGACGAGAATAATAACAGCTGTTTGGGGCAGGCACAATCGGCTGCAAAATGTTCGTTATGACGACACTGTGAAGCTGAATATATATGTGACATGAAATTCATCTCCTTCGCCATTCATTTCGACCAGTCTTCTGCAGTGGCACGCACTGGTTAAATATTCCGCCTTTACGGTAAGCAAGCAACAGCAGGAACAGCTTTTCAGTACTGGTTGCCATGATTTAATTGCGAATAACAATGTCACGGGGACGCCTAATCTTCGCCTCAAAAGTAAGCGCGATAATGCCTTTAACGCCACCTTTAAATTCCGAGAATTTCTAGCAATGAGAGACTGCCACAGGGCAGGTAAGCCGTTCAATGTCTTTAAAGGGCTTAGTTTTGGAGAAAGGAAAACACGATATCTGTCTCACTTCTTGGTGGACACCTGCACTTAATATGAACAGAATGCAATAGGAGGTACAGCCTTTGTCAAAAGTTTGGAGCCCAGAGGGATCGCTTTTAAGCCTAGTGCGCTGTGCGATGTCAGCGCACGTTAAAGATCCCCAGGTGGTCGAAATTACTCCGAAGCCCTCCACAACGGCTCCTCCTTCTCTCTATTCACTTTCAATCCCACCTTCTATTCTTCCCTTACGGCGCGGTTCATGTGTCCACAGAAACAAGTGTGGCAGATACTGCTCCTTTCCCTTCCTTGAACTAATTATTTCAAGCCGCATAATAAAACCATCAACTTTTGTGTGGCTTAAAATAATTAGTTCGAGGAAGGGAAAGGATATTATGACTTCATCAAATTTGAATTGAATTAGCGACGTTGAATTAGCGACGGGTGTTTTGACAGGTGGCGTGTATAAAGTGATGCTCACTGGGCACTTAGGTTGTAATAGCCAGAATTGATTTCACGTTTTACGCAGGATGGTCGGCTGCACTGAAATTAGCAAAAATGAAGGCGCGTAGACCAAGAAGGCACTGTATGTCGTATGTGAGAAATATTACTGGAACTGAGAAATTTAGCACCTTTTCTCATTCATGCCTTCGCTCTACACAGAAATTCACAGGAAAAGCAACGCAGAATGAACTTCTTTCTCTTTGGAGTCGGCATTCTTACAATCCTCTTGAAGCCGGTAAGTATGCTAGTAAAAATTGTAATATTCTATGATGTGTGCATTTGCAAACCAACCACTAGATATAAATTGTTTGCGTTATGGAATGATAGATCAGCATGAAGGCTCAATTCGCGCATTTAATGTCTACCCGCTTAGAACTATTTCTTGAGTTTCACGCTGGGCAAAATTCAAAAAATTTTTCAATATGTAGTTTTATATCGTATGCTTCGTTTGTCTTGTTCGACATGTTGCTTTGCGAATTTTAGAATTTGTATTGTTGTATACATCCTACTACTCCCCGCTGTTCCTAGTTTGTATTATGCATGAGACGAAGTGTCTGCATCATTGTATTTCATTTCTTGGACCCATAACTAGCCTATGGCTACAGGTCCAAACAGTGTTGGACACATCTTTATTGTTTTTTCAAGATAAATAAATAAATAAAGAAAGAAAGAAAGAAAGAAAGAAAGAAAGAAAGAAAGAAAGAAAGAAAGAAAGAAAGAAAGAAAGAAAGAAAGAAAGAAAGAAAGAAAGAAAGAAAGAAAGAAAGAGAGAAAGAAAGAAAGAAAGAATTCTGACAAATTCAAACGGAATAATAAAGAATGACTACATTTACGAAAAAATGCTGAGATATTTCCTTTTGGACATCAGAGTCAATTTATTGAATACATCAAATATTGAACCCACTAAAGAAGAACGCACTGTCTTGCCTATTTACAGCATTTTTCTAGAATTTGCAATCCAGTGAATCATTTGAGTTCCTCTTATTCCTCAAATCAAATATTGACCGCACTAGAAAGAACATATGGTTTGTCTATGTACAGCCTTTTCTTGAAATTTCTATCAGGAGACTCAGCTGAGTCTCTCTTATTCCTCAAATCAAATATTGACCCAAATATTACAAGTTTTCTAGAAATTCCAATCCGGTGATTTTTTTTATTCCCTCTTATTCCTCAAATGAGATATTTACCCCACAATTTGTTTGTCTACATAGAGCATTCTTCTAGAATTTCCCATCCACTGATACATTTGAGTCACGCTTTACTGCCGGCCATTTTTCTAGCTCTTAGGTAGATGGAGGGATTCAGTCTTTAACTCAGCGAAATTATAAGACACAAGTAGACCTCACATATCATGTAAATTTCCGACACCAATGCTGTGTTCCTCCCTGGAATAAAATGTCTCTGATTACTGAAGGAAAATGTTCTCACTTGACAACCCTGATCATAGACAACCCTGATCAAGACATTCTGTGATTCAGTGAGTTTTTAGGCAAAAGAACATTCTCTAATCTCATTACTGTGGCACGTCTACCATTTACAGCTCCGCGCGGAGTATTTACAGATAAATGCGGCTGGTAAGTATTGTGCCTCCGGTACAATATTCATATCTACTCGCTTAAACAATTTGTGGCAACGCGTTAAAAAATGTGCACTCCAAAATTCTCCACGTAAGAATAGTCCTTACGTTCAGAGTAAAGTACAGCCGTGAGCAAAACTGGTATACAGCACTGAACCAGTGACAGAGCTCGAGAAAATTGTATCGAAATGCCATCTAGCAAGAGCGTAAGGGACAGCGACAGTGACACATGCATGTGGATAAAATGGGGCACCGGCACTATTGTCTCGATCTTAGATAGCTGTTGCAAGGCGAAGTTAGCACGAAGTTTTCTCGAGCTACGACAGAGACTGGGTGTCGTATACCATCTTTGCTCACGACTGTACATTCGAATGTAGGGGGCTTCGTCCCGCGCACCTTACTGACGCTGTAGACCTCAGATTTAAAGGACTTTAGGTTGGTGAACGCAGAGTTCGCTATCATTACTGTGGTGCTCTTGCAGCACTCTAAAATAAGAGAAGTATTAATTACGCGATTATGCTGAAGTCTTATGATGGAGACATGCCTCACGCGCATTCGTTTATGCAAGTATGCCTTCCGGTCGTTTGGCGTAGACTTAAAAGTGTTGTAATCATTAGAATCAGTAGTTCTGTTGAAATAATTAACCGTGAGAGACGTTTGACCTCTCTAAAGGAAAACTTACAAATGTGATCATTTCGTACCCGTGTGATAACCCTTTTTCCACCCACAAAAACATCGTTTTTTTTTTCAGTGCCTGGATTTAAATAGCAGTGGAATATTTCTGACGAAGTGGAAGAAGTCTGGGGCTGCAGCAGGTCAACTTGGGCTCTAAGGAGAGCTAATGCCGCAGCTGATTCACATCAACGTTCAGAGCAGATGAAACAGCGCACCGCGTTAAAAATGGACACAGTATATTGCAGTATTGTACTAGTTTTTTTCGTCCCTGTTAAGCTAGACAGGTAATCGACACCGTGACTTCATCTGCGTACTTAGTTAAGCATGAAGCAGAGAATTTTATTTAAAACTACATGTTAGCCATTTGTGCAAGTTTTTTTCTAAGCCCCGGCTTTTGCAGTTGGAATAACTGCGTATGTATGGTCAGGGCGAATGCCTCTCCGCAGATAAGGCATAGTAACCTGAAGAGCGACTAAACTGCGCAGGAGACATTGAACTGCATAGACGATTTTTACGCATAAAAGCTACAAGAAACTGGATTAAAACTACATACTACTGAAGAGACAAAACTGCCGCCCCTAAAATTCTTGTGAATAATGAGTTATCATGTGTTCCTCAAATATGTTCCCGCAATTCAAAGCCTAGTGTCCCTGCTACAGGAAAGACAACAGAAATGCTAAAATAAAACTTGCCCCTCTTTTGTATAAATATTTCCCGCTGTTATCCCATAGTAATGTTCAGCGTAAAGCATTTATTTTCGTTATCTTAATTTACTTACGCCTCTATGGAACGCCATGAAAAGCGCTGTATGTAATATGTTTTCTCTCTCTTGAAAATCGCATCAGCGACAGGTAATGTAATCTTCTAATACTGTCAATATGTATTCGTTCACTCGAAGGTTGCGGAGTTTCCGGTGGCCCCAAACTTATCTACAATGGAACATCTGCAAGCCCTGCTCAATTTCCATGGATGGTAGGTGGGAGAACATGAATTGTATTGACATATCAATTCGGAATATATCATGCACCACTCTACTGAATTTACACTCTCCCTCAGAACGATTTGCTAAATGCAGGTAACACTGCTCAAAATTGCTGTAAATTGCCGTTTTGGAAACATGTTCTATGAAATGGTTCAGACAAATTAAACAATATTGAAGAGCTTGGCTAGTGAAAAACATTAGCGGGACTCAACTATTCTTCAACCAAATTTAACGAGCGGTAGCCACGGCCGCTGCCGTGACAACGGCTGGCGCTCAGATCTTCGCTCATTTCCGCTCTTGGTAAGCTTCTCGGCAAAGGGTTATTCTGTATTCTCGATGTTCAATGATTCTAGCGGTCCGTACGGCACCGCTGTGGTCTATTTTTAGAGAGATAGCGTAAATGTATGGCATTTTTATCGAGGTTGAACGGTGAGGATGGAACTACATAAAAAGGACGAGGTTCATTGCACAGTGCGAGAGTGAGTTGCAGTTTTACACGAGGCGCAATTGTCTGCAGCGATAACACAGCGATCTCGTCGTTCTGCGCGACGAGGAAGACGATGGTGTTTGCTATATAATACGAGAGTTCAGGTCCAAAACTGTACCTTCTGTTGACCGCGAGGCTTTTGCATGAGGAAGCAGCGCTAACAACGAAACGTTTACAAGAAAAGAAATTGAAGGATAATCTAAAGTGGCACCGTGCAATGAGATCGTGCTCTAGTTTGTCGTAAACGAATCGGCATCTTGCCTAACTCACAGAAACACTAACTGTGTTAAAGTTAAGGAAGTGGGTTTTACAAGACCAGACTTGAAGCGAGTGGAAATTTCGTAGCGTTTATTCAAATCACCTAGGGAAAAAAGAATTACGCCCAGGTCGTTTTTCCACCAACTGTAAGCAAACAAATGACGAGATTTTAAGGTTTGCTATTAGCCTTGCGCATTGCTTGTAACCAGCACCAAAAATATATCAGAAGCCCTTTCTAATCTCTCTTATAACAAAGAAAAACTTCCAGCTTCTGCATCTTTCGCATCCTTCTAGAACAGCGGCCGCGAAAAGGAGAAGTGGTTTTAATCTTTACACTATGATCGACATAACATGGTTTCATTAGCAGCCAGGTTCCGAAACTTAGTAGAGACTAAGCTTAACACATCTAAACTTCCCTTCAATTGAGAAACGCGAGAAAGTTGGACAATTCAAATTCCTCATATGCCGAAATTTGCGGCATGTAATTCAGAGATTGCACTAACAAAAACTTTAGATTTCAGGCTGTACGTATACATAACCAGTATATGCTTTCAAATCGGGCATTCGTAACGCGACATGCCATTTTCCCCTACTTCAAAGGTTGTTTTTATTTCCGCTTATTCCGCTTGCCGACGACATTGATGACACTGCGACCTCGGCTTCCGAGTATTGCAAGTGCCTGTTGTCCTTGCAACGAAAGTAAGACACGCAGAGCTTATCACTAACATCAAACATTGACAGATATCGCGCTTAAGTTTGCGAAAGCACTGGCAACTGTAACAAGATATAATAGGATTTGCTTCACGAAGGAAAGCTATCCAATGAGGAAGGAAATGGAGGCTTTGGCAAGAAATAGATTATTAACGTTTTTTTTTTTTTATTCCAAGAGCCCGGATGATCATGATGATGGTTATGGTGATTATGACAGATTCTATCACTAAAACATACCGGTCACAATTAATTTCCAGGTGGTTGGTTTGTGGTATTTAAAGTTCCAAAGTGACTCCGGGCTATGAGAAGCACTATAGTGGAGCGCTCCGGAAATTTCGAGCACCAGGGGTTCTTTAACGCGCATTGTCAACGCACAACACACGGGCGGCATGTTCTTCCCCTCCATTGCAAAGCGGCCGCTGCGGCCAAGATTCAATCCTGCATTGGTGGGCAGTGGAGTGCCATTAGCACCACACCTCACCGGCTCGGCTACAGCCACTTTCTTGTCACCATGCATGGATAAAGTGAGAACATAACATATCGTTGAGTGTCACTAAAGCATCAGTGCCAACACGTGCTTGAACACGTGTCTCCATATCCGCTGCTATCTTGGCACCGTGTATTAGCGCTCCAACATAAAACAATGCCCACCAGGAGAAATCGACTAACGGCGTTGAATATTTTGATATGACGCCAAAATTGAACAACAGCTCATGAGACGGGCCCGGAGGATTGCTGTACCAGTTAGACGTAAAGACGTGCGGCCTCTTGCCGTTTCACTTACAGTTGATTCCCGCGCAGAACACATTTGAATGACGTTCGGATCCATGTTTACAAAGTGTTGATGCAATCCATTACAATAATCTTGCAGCAATGGCTCAATATCTCTCTGGAAACAGAGCATGTCGCACACTGAGAACCAACGAAAAAAAAGGACCGGCAGGCACCTGAATCTGATTTTTGAGTGGCGCGCTGTACCAAGCTGGGTTGTGCGGCTAATATAATGGCATCAATGGCGATGCGTCCCTCAACGAATCAGAGTCCCGAGGCGCTGCTTCTCGCAGGCGCTTTCGACGCATATAGTCTTCTAATACTGTCTAGAGGAAAAGCTAACAGTACTGCATTCTTTTTTTTTTTTTTTCACAAAGAAAAAGCGCAGGAATGCAGGAAAGATTTGGTTTTGATTTCTATTGGCTATTATGGAACACAAAAAAAGGGGGTTCTCGGCACAAAGCCTCAACGAAATCTTGTGAAGGTGCAATGTCGACCTAAAATATGGTTTAAAGGTGTCGAATGGGTAAATACACTGGACTTAAATAGTTTGATCAACACAAAAAGAAGAGAATCGTGGGACCCGACCACTGCTAATTTTAAGGAAGAATTCAAGTTTTTGGGCCGAAGGGCATAGCCACCTCAGTTAAGAAGCGTAATCTTTCCCGTACTCCCGCGATGGATGAATCGACCTTAGAAACTCGTGCAGATGGCGGCGAAAGCATTTCCTCTAGGTAATAATGACACACCCGAGCTTTAAATGCTACAACTACTACCCAGTGGCGTCAGAGTATCGTTCTAGATGTTCGTCACATTTGGTTGAGGCACCCACTCAGCTCTGATCACGTGCCCACTCGGGCCGTTTTTGCCGTAAAGGGTGCGAAATAACAGGACGAGGTGAGCAGAAATACGCATTTCAACATTTCATCTAAAGTCGAGTGAGTGAGTGAGTGAGTGAGTGAGTGAGTGAGTGAGTGAGTGAGTGAGTGAGCGAGTGAGTGAGTGAGTGAGTGAGTGAGTGAGTGAGTGAGTGAGTGAGTGAGTGAGTGAGTGAGTGAGTGAGTGAGTGAGTGAGTGAGTGAGTGAGTGAGTGAGTGAGTGAGTGAGTGAAAAACTTTATTGAGGTCTTTTGGTTAGTCTCGGAGAGTCTTCCTGCAGCCGCTTCTTCGCCACCGTTGTAGACTCCTTAGCACGGGTGGTTCCCTCATTCCAGGGCTCCACTGGTCCTGGCTACCTCGCATGCGTGCTGCACCAATGCCCTTTGGGCGGTGAGCTCGCAAGTCGAGAATTTCGGACGACATACCGAGTGCAGACTGTACCCTAAATATAGGAGTAGTTGAAGCTTTCAGCTTCCAAATTATCATGTCTCGTCTAAAATAAGCAAAAAAGCCTTTACAGTGTGCCATGGCGCCTGAGATATCTTATTATGCAACCGCACGAAAGTACGCCAGTGTTGGTAATGCATCCGAAAACCTTCTTGCTTACGTACCGTCAGCTCATCATATAATATGATCATGTGGCAAGCACGAAGGAAGAACTATGTTTTTTCTTTCATAATTACAGGTACAATTAGCCATTTACACAACCAAAGGCCAATTTAGATGCGGAGGAACAATTATAACCAGGCGTCATGTTCTCACTGCCGGCCACTGTATAAAGATGTGAGTACATGCTGCTAAATTCTCAATCTCTAATGGGTATATTTCATGCGGTACTGCCGAAACACGCGCCGCAGGTAAAATGCATTTTGAGGGATAATATCAAGTGCCCATATTTGGCCAGTTTGTGATGTTTATCACAAGGCACTTGTGATTTTCAGTTGCATCAGCAGAGAGCAGGCTATTATATCATCGTACATATCACTTCGCATCTCCACATCGAACTTTCAAAAGTTGGCTTTTTTTTCTTAGCAAGCATGCCTCTCAAAATGATTTAGTAATTAAACTTCCCGGACAAACTGAATCGCTAGGTAATGCGTTGCAAACACTCTTCGACATGCTTTCAAAATTTGCCGATATTCGAATGACAAGCCTATGAAGCAGTGGTCGCTGAGTCGATTTCAGGACCGCCGCGACTGTGTGCCAAGTACTTAGTCTAACGGCACTAAAATTTTGCAAGAAGGCCTGACTTTCAGAAGTACTGAAAATAGCAACAAAGTCCTGAAATTCAAAACAATGAGCAACCCCGGGAGCAAGAACGGCTGGCAAAGTTACAGGAACCACAAAGGCGCCAAAGAATAACTTTGCTTTCATATAAAGGAAGATTCGTCAGATGGTTAAGAGGTGTCCGCTGCTTAAGCCCCTGCAATGTACTAAGGTTATCCAACTGTTTGCTGAGTACATATCAAAGAATTGTACATGCTAAAGTATATTTACGGCGTAATCGAAGGTGGGAAACATGTATTTTTACATTGAGAAAAGCATACGTCTCCGCCGGGGCATACGAAAATTGTGATGATGAAGGTTTTGCGACAGTTGTACGGGAAGCAAAGTTTAAAAAATAATTTGTTCACCAGAACAACGAATGGACGGTTTATTACACCAAGGAATCAAAACTTAAAAACAAGCCGAAAAAGTACTTCCTATTCAGCACGCAGCCGCAGTTTCACATCAGCCCGACATGCTCGTTGTGATGAAACGACCGCCTTTGAACACATATGAGGGATTAATCGAGGACAATCGGATAATGCTTTGTGCCGGACAAAACCGAACTACATCGAAGCAACGTAAGAAAAAGCTGATACCTATGTCAAACGAATACTTTCGATCCTCATTGAACTTGATCTGCATCGAGGTTTTGAAGAAGGATTGAAGCATCCGGTGCGACACAGGAGTTTTCAATGAGCATTGAGAAATTTCCTTCGTGTGTGCTAGGTGACGCTCGTCTGCCGACAGCTAAAGCACAGTGGTTTGTCGTCTGCCGTCAGTCGCAATGAGTCTCAGAAAGAAACGCGAGATTGGGGGTAATGATTGCGGGATTTTCAGATATGTGGCGCAAACAAAGACAAACACAGGAGAAGATCCACAACACACGCGCACTTCTCCTGTGTTTGTCTTTGTTTGCGCCACATATCTGAATACGATGATGCACCAACTAGCCTCTCAAGCCGTTATATTGCGGGATTTCAGCGTACACAGCATCGTTTCGCTTTTGGCGCCTCAGGTAGCTGCAGTTTCTCTTTCTCTCCACAGTTTCTGCGCCAACGCGACGCCATCTTTACAAGCGATGGACCATGGTTTAGACATTATAAAATTAGCATAATATAAACAAGCCTAATGCTCTACGAATGTTCTAACAACGTTTTCAAAATGTTCTATCATGCCTTTTAATACATTCATCTGTTATTATTTGCGGTTCTATCGCATTTATTTGTTTTCAAATTTTACAGCTCGCTGATGACGACGGTGTCGATGACTGCTTTCGAGTGTGCTTGAAATCTCAAGAGCGCTTGAGGAAGCAGCTTGAAGTCATACAGGCTCGAGCTCGATTTCACTTGAAAGTTGTCGTGCGACAACCTCGATCTTGAGTTGAATGCATATTGAGTTCAATGAGGGTCGAAAGTGTTCTTGTGCCAGGGGTATTACATATGAGGCGAAATATGGGGACGTACTACAGAGACCATAATTAATATAGTTTATACCATTTGTCCAACACATATACCCATACTTATTACTCACAGACGCACTCATTTCGACCTACCTAGCTGCAAACAGAAGCACCACGGAATGCTATGTGCGCATTGACAAGCCTGCGGTTAAAAGCGGTATTGTGTTCGCCTACCTGACAACTGGCGCTATAATTCAAGGCTCGGCAATGCATCCAAATGATACTCGAAAGGTGTACACCACTTTTGCGTCTGACTCTACGGATGAGATGCAAATAGGGACCTTAAATTTAACTGCTTGCACGTAAATATTGTCACGTACACGGTGACTAAGGATACCAATGATAGCAGGGGGTAGCCCAGACACAAGAACACAGCAGCACAGACGCAAACGTGTAAGCGACACTTTGTCGTCCTCTTCAACTTCGTCCTCCTTTTCCACCTCAGTCATGCGCCACCTGGCAACGCTAGGTGGCATTACCCCCTCCCTCCGGAAAAAAATGAGAAGGGCCGGTAAAAATGGTGTGAAAAGCAAGAGAGTGGTCACAGCGGGTGGCCATACGCTATCGGTGGTAGTACGGCTTCAGCCGCACAATGTGCACAATGTCCGAGCTGTGCTTTCGACGTTTTGGTTGTGTGGCACCGTCTGGGATAACTTCATAACTAAGGTCACTCACACGGCGCAACACTTTGTACGGCCCGAAGTAGCGGGAAAGGAGTTTCTCTGACAAGCCTGGACGGCGAACTGGTGTCCATACCCAGACTTGATCTCCAGGCTTGTAGTCAACCTGGCGGTGCCGGAGGTTGTAACGGTGCGCGTCAGTGGTCTGCTGCTGCCCAATGTGCACACGGGCGAGCTGGCGGGCTTCCTCAGCGCGGATGGCATATTGCTGGGCATCTGAGGATAGCTGGTCATCATCTGGGCACGGGAGCATGGAATCGAGCATGCTCTGAACTTCGCGTCCGTAAACAAGTCGAAATGGTGTGAAGCGCGTTGTCTCTTGTAAGGCTGTATTATACGCAAATGTAACGTACGGCAGCACCTCGTCCCAGGTCTTGTGCTGCACATCGACGTACATTGCCAACATGTCCGCAATCGTCTTATTCAATCTTTCTGTAAGGCCATTGCTTTGTGGATGGTACGCTGTGGTTTTGCGATGGGTCGTGCAACTCAGCTCAAATATGCGGTCGATCAGCTGTGATGTGAAAGCTGTCCCTCTGTCGGTAATGACGTAGGAAGGGGCGCCATGCCGCAAGACTATGTTGTGCATGAAAAACTCTGCTACTTCGGAAGCTGTGGCATGAGGGATTGCCTTTGTCTCAGCGTATCGAGTCAGGTAGTCAGTAGCGACTACTATCCATTTGTTTCCGGCCTGCGACAAAGGGAAAGGGCCAAGGAGATCCATTCCAATTTGGTCGAACGGAATGCGGGGTACTTTAACGGGCTTGAGAAATCCGGCAGACTTCTGGGGCGGTGTTTTACGGCGCTGGCATTCGCGACAGCTTCGTACATAGCGTTTCACTGCTGCGGAAAGTCCTGGCCAGTAATACATGTTGCGGACGCGAGCAAGCGTCCGTGAGTAACCCAAATGACCAGACGTTGGTTCATCATGGCAAGCAAGGAGAATATCCTCACGGAGCTCGCATGGCACTACCAGAAGGTAAGTTCTGTCTTGGCTCTGGGAGTTTCTTTTATACAATACGCCTTGCCGTATGCAGAAGGAACCAAGGTGCCGAGATAGGTGTCGAGGCAGAATCGTATCACGCCCTTCCAGATAATCGATGAGTGGAAGGATGTCTGGATCAGCTCTTTGGCGATCCCTGAGCTCAGATGCGCTGAGGGCTCCTAGAAAACCGCTATCGTCATCGGCTGTAGTATCGCCAGTGTCAACGGGTGCTCGTGACAGCGTGTCGGCGTCTTCGTGTTTGCGGCCGGACTTGTAAACAATGGTTATGTCAAACTCCTGAAGACGTAAACTCCAGCGTGCAAGTCGTCCAGATGGGTCTCGCAGATTTGCCAGCCAGCACAAACAATGATGGTCGGTGACGACTTTAAATGGCCGGCCGTAAAGGTAGGGACGAAACTTCATAGTAGCCCATACGACCGCCAGGCATTCCTTTTCTGAGGTGGAATAGTTCATTTCGGCACGAGAGAGAGTGCGGCTGGCATAGGCTATTACTCGCTCAAACCCGTCTTGATGCTGAACAAGGACCGCGCCAAGACCGATACTACTGGCGTCAGTGTGTACCTCAGTGTCAGCCGCTTCATCGAAGTGCGCCAGAACAGGGGATGTTTGAAGGCGCTCACGAAGCAAAGAGAAAGCCATCTGCTGCTCAGAGTTCCACACAAAGGAGGTGTCCTTCCTTGTAAGGCGCGTCAGAGGTTCTGCGATCTGAGAAAAGTCCGCAATGAAACGCCGATAATATGCGCACAGGCCGAGGAAGCGCTGAACAGCCTTCTTATTAGCTGGAACGGGAAATCGTGCGACGGCAGCAGTCTTATCGGGATCCGGGCGCACCCCATCAGCGCTTACAACATGGCCGAGGAACTTGAGTTCTGTATACCCGAAGTGGCATTTCTGGGGCTTCAGCGTGAGATCAGCAGAACGGAGGGCTTCCAGGACAGCTCGAAGGCGTTCGAGGTGTTGATCAAATGTTTCGGAAAAAACAACTACATCGTCCAAGTACACAAGACAGATCTGCCACTTGAGGCCAGTGAGGACGGTGTCCATCATCCTTTGGAATGTAGCTGGGGCAGAGCACAATCCAAATGGGAGTACTTTGAATTCATATAGGCCATCTGGAGTGACAAATGCGGTTTTTTCTCGGTCTCTTTCGTCTACTTCGATTTGCCAATACCCGCTTTTTAAATCAATAGATGAAAAATACTTCGCACGTCGCAATCTGTCCAGTGAGTCATCGATGCGCGGCAACGGGTATACATCTTTCTTTGTCACATTATTCAATTTTCGATAGTCGACGCAAAATCGAAGAGTGCCGTCTTTCTTTTTGACAAGGACAACTGGTGAAGACCACGGACTTTGTGAAGGCTGCACAACACCATCATCCAGCATCTCCTGAACTTGCGTCTGGATCACTTCTCGTTCTTTGGCAGACACACGATAAGGCTGCTGTCGTATTGGGCGAGCGTCGTCATAAGTAATGATGCGATGCTGTGTAATGGGCGTTTGACGAACCTTCGAGGAAGAAGCAAAGCAGTGCTTGAAGTCTAGCAGCAGTTGCTCTAAAGCCCGCCGTTTCTCCTTTGACAAGTGACAGTTAATGTCGATGTTGTCAAGAGATGGCTCGTTAGTTTCTACTGCCGTGGATGCAAAACAGACCGGATCGTGCGCAACATGGTCAGCAAAAGCGATAGCAGTCCCCGGGAACAAGTGTCGGTACTCATTAGAAAAATTTGTGACAAGGAGTGCAGCCCGGCCATTGTGAAACGACAATAAACTTCGGGGAGCGCAAATGCCATGAGCAAGCAGGAGTGTATGGTTCGCCTCCGCTACAGCATCACCGGTACGGAAATCGTCACAGGTAACTTCCACAAGAGCACTGCTTCGCGGCGGCAGCGAGACGCTCTCAGCGGAAACACGAAGTGCGTTATTGCAAGGACTGCTACTATCTTGTTCGGTAGACTGTCCCATCGAAAACGTGACGAGTCTATTTCGCAGGTCGATAACTGCTCCGTACTCCCGCAGAAAGTCAATGCCGAGGATAAGGTCACGGGAGCAGTCACTTAAAACAACGCAACTAACGACGAACGTACGTCCGTTAATCTGAATGCGAGCCGTGCACATCCCCTTTGGAGTAACTATATGACCGCCGGCGGTTCGAAGGCACACACCTGGCCAAGCAGTGAGCACCTTCTTCAAAACAGTCGCCATGCGACCACTCAAAATTGAATAATCGGCACCGGTGTCCACTAAAGCATTGACCGTAGTGCGACCGTCTAAAATAACCGGAAGGTCCAGAGAAACGCTTTTTGCTTCCCTAGGTGACGGTACCAGCAGCTCGCGGTCGGATCGAAGCGGCGACGACGGGAGGCCTTCAACGCAGCGACTACCAGCGGCCTCGCCCCCGAAGGTCGCTGTTTTCAGTTTTCCCGACCAGGGCTAGACGAGCGGCCTTGGTCCTCTCGCGAGGAACCGTGAGTAAACGAGGAGGAGCGCCTTGGCGAAGGGGAGCGGGGCTGACGCTGCGAACGAGATGAACGCTGCTCCGCCAGGTACTCCTCAATAACTCGGGGCCGTTGACCAAACCGGGGAGGAGGCGAGTCGATGCGGAAGCCGTGGAGACCGAGGCGTCGATACGGACAATCCCGGTAGAGATGTCCTGGTTCACCGCAGTGGAAGCAAAGCGGACGGCGGTCAGGCGTGCGCCAAATGTCGGCTTTGCGTCGGGGCAGCGGGCGATTGTCGAAGTTCTGCACTGGCTGCACCGAGGGCAGCGGAACTGTAGGTGACGCGAGAATGGGCGGTGGTGAAGGGGGAGCCTGACTCTGCAGAACTTCCGCATATGTGGGACGATTGTCGGTCCCCGACAGCAATGGCGGGCTCGGAACTACAGGCGAAAGAGGGCTCTTGAGTGCCTGCCGCACCTCCTCCCGCACTATAGCAGAAACGGAAGATGGCGATTGCTGCAGAGGGCTCCAGAACTTGCTTAGTTCTTCGCGCACGACGCTGCGAATCAGTTCGCGCAATGCATCGGGATGCCGCTCTGAAGATGCAAATGATTCCGCGGTTGTGCGTGTATGAAAAGGTCGGTCATAAGCCACGGCACGTTGGTGTAGCACCTTTTCCATTGTGGTGGCCTCCGCAAGGAATCCGTTTACAGTCGAGGGTGGGTTTCGCACAAGGCCTGCGAACAACTGCTCTTTCAAACCCTGCATCAAGTGCCTGACCTTTTTGTCCTCGGACATGGCGGGATCGGCTCGCCTGAAGAGGCGCGTCATGTCCTCGACGTATGCTTGGACACTCTCATTCGGCCTTTGGATGCGAGAGTGAATGGCACGTTCTGCATGCTCGCGACGATCTGCGCTAGTGTAAGCCTCGAGCAGTTGACGACGGAATTCCCGCCACGAAGTTAAAGCTTGCTCTCGGTTCTCGTACCAGATACGGGCGCCGTCCTCAAGGCTGAAGTAGACGTTCCTTAGTTTGGCAGCATCGTCCCACTGGTTGAATGCAGCGACACGTTCAAACTGAAGGAACCAATCCTCCACATCCTCAAAGAGGTCCCCATGGAAAGTCTTCGGTACCCGAGGGGCCTGCAAGGTGTAGTTACAGGCCGGTGCGAGGCCCGTCACCTGCTGCGCAGGAGCACTAGATGTCATGGCGGCGGGTGCTGGCTGAAACTCCGGAGACAGTCCCTGGAGCCGTCGACTGGAGCGATGCACGGGGGTGTCCAATGGTACAGGGCTGGCGCGACGTCTTGTAGATGGAGATTCTTGCATAGGCGATCGTTTTACCCCGCACCTCCACCAGAATGTCACGTACACGGTGACTAAGGATACCAATGATAGCAGGGGGTAGCCCAGACACAAGAACACAGCAGCACAGACGCAAACGTGTAAGCGACACTTTGTCGTCCTCTTCAACTTCGTCCTCCTTTTCCACCTCAGTCATGCGCCACCTGGCAACGCTAGGTGGCAATATGAACAGTAAAACATGGCACAAGATATTCGCACCGTTATTTGCGCCAAGAAACAAAAATTGAGAAAAAAAATACAATAAAAAAGCTGCCGAAATGTTTGCACAAGGTATTCCTACATTCGGTAATTTGAGAACACTATTATTTTCGTGCTCGGCTCTGCCGGATATATTACAGCATTTATATCATGGATCAACTAGGGGTATAGTGTCCCGGAGAACCATATAAAATTGCGTTGTAAAGCTGCGTCAGGTGGCATTTAGGAGATATAAATCTAACTGCCTTCTGCTTAGAGGAGAGCTCAGTTCCTACGAGTTTCCGACAGATCATATTTGCTGCGTATAAATTATTTATAAAAAACACGCAAGCGTTAGGAAACTTTTACTTACAATCTGTCACTTCGTATTTCATTTCACTGTTTGCGACTTGTTCTCGAGCCTAATTAGCGCCTTGTACGCACTAGTACATACCCCAGTCCTATCAATTGATGGCATTACGGAACCGGGATGTTAGGCTTTAGCGGGGTGTAAAGAGTGTGCCTGACACTCACGTTACTGACGCGTACGGCAACAACAGCGCCGGGTCTCACAATTTTTCTGCTCCGGTCATGAGTTATTTGTGCCAATCTTTCTTCGTTCAAGCTGCACGCTTTTTCGAGCGATGTCGTTCATTATAAGCGAAACTCAGATGCAGCTTAAATTAACGCTGTAATAGGTTCATCAGACATTTGCACCCTATCCCACGTTTCATTCTCACCATATGCATTGCCCTATAGGTATAGCCCTCTACACCTAGCCAATAGTTATTATTTCTTCCAAAACGTAATCTCTCGGCAAGGTGACCTGTACATCTTAAGAGCTACAGTGCTAATAAGTATTGTACAAGTTACGTACTGATGGAGCATTATTATGCAGGCCGCGGTATGAATGAATGCTTCAAAATGTGTGACGCTCTTACCACTGTGACAGATTTCATTTGCTTTCTTTTTGCGCAGAGGAACTCTTCAGGTGTATAGGGTTGATGTCCTTTACGGTCACAACGACCCTCTACTAGCGAAGAGGGTTGGCGTCGTCAAGGCGATGGTTCATCCTGACTATACTGGTGGCCCAGTGCCCAACGATATCGCCGTCTTGCTGGTATTGCCCTCTATCCACTTACATGTGCCAGCTTTTAAAGCTTTTAGTCATAATGCATGCGCATGTAAAAATACATATATGAGCCGTCATGGCGTATGAATCTACGTGCATACGCAGCCCTGTATGCATGCTGTTGTCGACAGAATGTTGACGAAAACGCATTTTCTTCATCCTCTCTCTCGCATAGCATGTTCGCTCGACATGAAAACAGAAACACATATTCTATTAATTTTCCTGCACCGGACATTTCTGAGTAACACGATATTCATGCGATAAACACTGCACTGGAACAATAAATAGTATATTGTTACGGGTGAAACAGACAACAGCAACAGTCCGTTCAGCAGCCTCCGATCACCAGCGGACTTGTGTATATTCTTCTCACGAGGGGTCACACCATTTCCGCAATACATGGGGCATTTACCCGCCTCGTATAAAGATTCATAAAGAAGAGAAGCAAAAAAAAAAGTAGAAAGTTGAAGGAGAAACAATCAATGTTAAGGCAGGAAGAGAACGGCACGCGCAAACAGTGCACTTAACGCGAGCGGTATGGTTTCAGTTGGCTGTCATGCACAATGTCAATCTGAAAAGCACGACGTGACGAGCGGACGGTCCTTCCAGGATGGACTTCGTAATTCACGGCACTTATACGGGGAAGGACCCTATAGGGGCCCAAAGAAAACCGACGCAATAGTTTTTTTGGAATGACCTCTCTCTCGGACTAGGAACGATACCCCGACCTGGTAACCGCAGTGATATTCGGCTTCCCGGTGACGGAGTTTGTTTCGCTGGGCATCACGAGCTAGTCGGCGGACTTCTTCGGCAAGCTGGGCGAATTCCTCCGCGTCAGACACGGAGGTGGGTGTACCATTCGGGAAGAGCATCGCATCTAACGTTGTACTCACTTCTCTTCCATGGAGAAGGCGGAAAGGCGTGTTGCCGGTAGTTTCTTGCAATGCGGTGTTATGTGCGAACGTGACGTAAGGCAGAATAGCATTCCAGTTCTTGTGATCGACGTCTACGTATATGGAAGTCATATCGGTGAGGGTTTTGTTTAGGCTTTCCGCCATTCCGTTCGTGTGGAGTTGATAGGCGGTACTTCTGCAGTGAGCTGTGCAACTGAGCCGCATTACTTCCTGCACAAGCTGTACATTAAATACAATTCCGCGGTCTGTGATAACAGCTGGAAAGCCATGGCGAAGCACAATGTTTAAAACTGAGCGATTTCGGCAGCAGTACCACTGTGGGGGGCTTCTTTTTTTTTTCGCAATGACATGATAAATAATCGGTGGCAACAACAATCCATCTGTGGTCCCGAGATGACTTAGGAAACGACGCCAATAAGTCGATACCGACTTGATGAAACGGAGATTTTGGCGGAGGAACAGGAACAGAGGGGTCGTTTTACAGCGCTGGCAGTCACGACAGGGTTCCACATACTGTCTCATTGTTGCAAAGCGCCACAGGAACGACTAATAGTTTCATGAGCTGAGAGGCTTCGAACGTTCGTTTGTACAAGCTTTCGTTACATTGCGAAAACGAGGCCAGTACTCGCGAGGTGGTAATAGATCGCGGTATTCACGATAATCAATGAGCGGACAAAGCTCAAGGTCCTCACCCTGCATTTTAGCAAGGGTTGACGTTGTGACTACTCCAATCAAGGTCTCGTCGTCTAGATCACCGTGAGCCATGCCGAGTGGCAGGGCTGCGCGAGATACAGTCTGCGTCAGGGTGCTTTTGGCCAGACTTATATAACAGTAAAGCCCAACTCTTGGAGCCGCAAACTCCACCAGGCAAGGCGTCCAGAAGGGTCCTTGAGGTTCGCCAGCCTGCACAGGGAATGATGGTCACTGACGACCCTCAACGGTCGTCCGTAACGTTACGGTCTCAATTTAGTGAGCGCCCACACCACCGCGAGACATTCTTCTTCCGTTGTCGAATAGTTCTTCTCTGAACGAGAGAGTGCACGGCTGAAGTAGGCGATGACGCGCTCATTGCCGTCCTGCCACTGTACTAGTACGGCGCCAAGTCTAACATTGCTCGCGTCTGTGTGGACTTCCGTGGCGGCGTTCTCGTCGAAGTGGCCTAAAATTGATAACGACTGAAGATGCATTTGAAGGTCGGCGAACGCTGCTTGTTGTTCGTGGTTCCAGACAAAAGGAACGCCATCCTTCGTGAGGCGAGCTAAGGGCTCTGCGATTCTAGAAAAATTGACGACCAAACGCCGGTAGTATGCACACAGGCCCAAACAGTGGCGCACGGAGCTCTTGTCGGTTGGAGTCGGACACGTCGCTATCGCGGTCGTCTTGTCAGGGTCAGGGCGGATGCCATCGGAGCTGACAAGGTAGCCTAGAAATTTGAGCTTGTCGAAAGCAAAGTGGCGCGAAAGTTAAAGGCCGAGAGGTTTCGATAGGGACTCAGAAAGGACTTGCTTACTCGTAGCCGCTTTCGATACTCCAACCCTCGATACTCCCCTTACTCCTCAACCCTCGATACTCCCCTCCAGCTTTCGATACTCCCCTTATACTCGTTTGTGATTAGCTTCTAGCCGTTAATGCCAATATGCAGGGCGGAATATCGAAGGTAATTCACGGAGGGCGCCTTTAAGTCTGACCAACAAAGGAGCATTTTTCATATGTGAGCCTGTGACTAAAGATTGCAAAACGTACGGCGATAGTGGATGTAATCGAGTTCATGGTTTGTTACCACTGGAGAAAAGATTGCAGAACAATCGCAAGAAATGCGAAAAAGCATAACGCGGTGATATGGGAGCTGCCAATGTCTATCTGAAGCCATGTATCGTCTCCTTCTCCAGTAGGGAACAGAGCAGAGCCAGAGTGTCTTACGCATATAATTAATCTCACTCCTTGATAATAATTTAATCCTGAAACATGTGTTTGGCACCCTTTAAATACGTGTTTGAAGCCGCTTAACCAAATGCAAATGTGATCAGTAAATGGTGATATGCATGGCTGCCTGCGATCTCTCTTCAAAGTGCCGGAAAGAGCAGTTATTGCGACTTTAAATAGGAAAGGAGAAAGTAGGCTTCCTTGAAATACACTCCAGTAACAGCCATTGTAGAGCTTAAAGTGCTCTTCAACTGAGCTGTGACGCATCACTTAGTGGTTATATTGCGGCACTGGTCCTGGACTCCCACACCTTGGAAACTATTTAGTGTAGAGCCTTAAAGGAGGCGTCGCCATACGGCTTTATCGACGTGTGTGCAACGGTAGATGCCAGCTTTATCTGCAAAGACTTTAGCGGCGTAAAGCTGTATTTATGGCGTTCGTTGTCATTCCGCATTATTCCGGCGCCTTATCACAAGTATTCTTCGTCAGCTTCAAGCTTGGGGCTGATAGCCTTTTTGCGTGCAAGTGTACCTGATACTGCTTTTGTTGGAAACATTTAGCTGTCTTTCGACTTATCATACTGATCTCCTAATTTAGGGTCAGACTCTCAACTACTGCAGCATCAAAACGAATGTTATATTCGATAGTTCGGTACGGCTAAGGTAAAAAAGTTCGATGGACACCATTGTTCACTCAATTTTCGCCGGCTCCTTCTCTTCATTTTCACTTAATATTTTGCTTTTGTCTGCCTCTGTTCTGTTCTTTTTCTCTCCCGTTTGTATCCTCACCTTTCTTCTTTTCTCTTTATTTTTGTTCAAGCACTTCTTGAATATCTTGGCTTTGACTGATATTGCTTGCAGAATTCTGCGACCATTTCTAGAACAACACGCTTGATTTACACAACTGAATGTGGGCTCCCATAGAGGCTTCCTTCGTAGAAATCATTTCATGGGACCAAACTCGCTGACAGCACTTGTGTTCAGACTTATATTATCATTAGTATCCACTGTAAATCTCGTTTCACCAAGAATGGCCACCTTTTCTCCAGGTAAAGTATCCATTCTCGTACTCTACAACCGTGTGGCCCATTTGCCTGCCAATGAAGAAAATGAAGATTACTAACAAAAAAGTCATCGCTGCTGGCTGGGGCGAAACTTCTCCAGGTAAGCTTTAAAATGCTTGTCCCAGAGAAGCTATCCACATGCTTTCAAAAACGCCATGGCGAAGCGTCTTAGTTATGACCTACCAACAAGCTGCACCTCTCGAAGCTAAGGAATGCCAAATGGCGCAGCCAAGCCTTCTAAGGCAGGCTTTCGCTCAGCATACTAAAAAAGAATTATCACTCATCGGGGCTGCTCTCTTTTCGAAACTGTTTTGAAAGGCTCTATTCACTACATTTCCCAGCGATCAGTTTGATTCTACACACGTACGCACGAATATCAGTCGATCCATCAGGAATGCAAAAGATAAAAAATGCAGGCCTGCCAATTCAGAATAAGTAGGCCCTACCCAGAAACATGGTGCAAGCAATCGACAGTAGTAGTGCATCATTGTTGCGCGAAATATTTGTGACTTCAGATCCGCAGAGCCTTTGCCTCGACATAGCGTGTGAGGTTGTGAGGGCCGCCTAAATGATCTTCTTGTTGCCAAGTGTTAAGGTTTAAGTGGACGCGAAGATCCTGCCCAATTGTTTGGGAAGGGAACGTTTTAGAGCGCATCTTTTTGGCGCCCGTTCCTGCGTTTCGCGTCGTCGTCGCCGTTGTCCCTCGTAACCAGCATCGCAGCCAGGGCAGCGCGCGCTCCTGCCGACACCGTTCCCCGCTGCGTGTACCCCCCCCCCCCCCCCTTTTTTTTTCGATATGGCAGCGACGGTGTTCTGCGCTTGCCGAAGCGCCGGCTCGGTATCAGTTGGTCACAGTTCGTGCATCCCAAGCCGAAACGCAGAGCCACGTTGACTTGACTCGCCAGCGGCATCAGTGAGTCGCTGCTATCTCTTCGCCGCGCAACGTTTCTAGGGCCCACACGCTACCTCCCGCGACCTCTCGATATCTTAATTGCTCTCTTCATTACTCCTTCAGTGCCACACCTGTACGGAGGCAATCAGGTCTCTGGATCGGTGGCGGCGGATCTCGATATGTGCACCACCCGAGCCGAAACACATACCTCAATTTATCTAAAAGCTGAAACAGCTGATTAGCTGTGCTCAAATTTCGCATTAGGAAGCACAGTAATCGTCGGCGATTTTTTCCATGGAAAGTAAACAGGCCACTAGAACCACGAGTCCCGCTAATCTGTTCAGGGGTTTTTTCATTGCTAGCACTCACTACAAATCTCCCTTAGCCTGCGACATCAGCAGGTAACCATGGCCAGTGACACTTGACTGATGCGGCGCAGGACGTCAGGGAACCCTAAGTCGTGTGCTGCAGCCTCGCCATGTGGAACTTGCAGAATTTCCTTCTGTAAGAAGGTAATGCTTGAATCCTGCAAAGAGAGGGGTGGGTATCTGCGGTGACTCATATGCCTCTATTGCAGTGCTAGTGGCCACCTTGTATTCCGTGGTGATGTCGAACTTATGGAGTGAGAAACTCCATAGTTTCCGCGGTGCATTTTCCCGGACTTAAATCGGCGCTCCCGTCTCTCATCCAAGATTAAGCGTGGCATGCTCGGCTTATGAAGCATGGTTGAAAATGAAAAAAAAAATTCCAAAAACTATTCTTTATAAGCTTATTAAGCTTAAAACAAGAACCCGAATGCTCATGTCAAAGTTGAGCGTAGGAAAAGGAGATATAAGATTGAGAAAAGCTTCACCGACGTATAAATTTATTCAATCAGACTAAAATTTCTCTCCAGCTTCTACTGTCCATTCACTGTAACAGCTGAAAACTCACTATTTGGCCAAAAATCGCTATTTTGTCTAGCGGCCTCTTTCAGGAGAGAAAGAGAGAGAAAACACTTTATTTGCACCCGTCAGAGAGTACTCTTTAAGGAGAAACAACTATTTTTTTAAACGTACGGACAATAACGTTCCCTCTGGTGACAAAAAGATCAGGATCGCACAGTAAGCCGATTGATTGATATCAATGTTCTTTACTGGAAATCTTTTCTTGTTTGACGCGAAAAGGGCAAAAGAACAGAATGCGGCATACCCACTATCGGACCTAGCGAAAGGTTCTTGCTCCTCTGTCACCAAATTTCGCTTTTATCGCAACTTGACGCATAAGCAATACGTGTTCAGGCCTTCATCGAATTCAGTCCTTACTCGTAAAGGGTAGCCATAAGGAAGACAATGCATGCATTGTTGGCGTGTTTAAACAGGGCGATAGCTTTCACTCGAGATTTCACCTCAGGTGGCTACAATAGGATCATTATTATATCAGGAGGCCGAAGACAGTCAGCAATGAAAATTATATGTCACTTTTTATTAATAGGTGGACATGCTAACAGGACTTAAGCCTTCAGTTTTTACGTGTACAACTGGCAAACACTTTTGGAATACCGAAGTTTCCCTAATAAACGAGAGCGTTCTAAAAAAAATGTTCTAAATAATTAACATTTGCTTCTGTGTAGATATAACGATTGTGTGCGCGCAACTGCTGCTGCTTTTATTCCTTTTACAATGCAGGTTCAAATTCCGCACCCTACCTTCAATACACGACTCTTAAGATAATGCCGCAAAACATTTGTCAATTAATCTTTGGAACGTATAAGCCGGAAAGTATGCTGTGCGCCCGCAACGACGGCACTACTGTCTGTCGGGTAAGAACTGCTTTTGACCTTGAAAAAGTTCGCCACCTCAACTTGCTCGCATAAAAGGGCGCTGATGACTAATTGATGCTAGCTAGCAAGTGTCAATAGTTTACTGCCATCAAATGACAAATGCGTAACGTAGTACGAAAACAGGACTTGCAGATGTTTTGAACTTAAAAAAAAAAAAAAAGAATTAAGTAGCGGCTGCTTTAGCACGCAGACTAAAGGGCCTCGAAGCAACTTCCTTTTGTGTGCCATCGATCAGAAAAAAATCTGATTATGGCCTTGATCTTGGCTGATTTCTGTTGCTGCCTGAAAAAGGTCAACATACTGAGAACAAACTATCAAAATGACTTTACTTAGTGCGGAAATATTTTGGAGTGACCTTCAATGTTCATTTAGATTGCGAAGGCGTATCGACACTGCATAACTTCGTGTGGGTAATAGCAGCTGACCATTGATCAATGAAGCTAAGGAACATTGCTCTATGCCGAGACTTCAAGACGGAATAGTTGCTTCATTTCATTAAGAAATCGCTAGAATAACATTTTTGCAGGCAGTGTCTCTTTTTTCAAAAATTGCTTGAGACGTTATTATACGTTGATTACGTAGAAATCGCCTACTGCTTTCATGTCCTTAATGTATATAACATGCATGTGTATAACATGTATATAACATGTATATATATATGTATATGTCATGTCCTTAATGTAATATAACATAATATGGGCTGGGTTGGGTTGTGGGGTTTAACGTCCCAAAGCGACTCAGGCTATGAGAGACGCTGTAGTGGCAGGCTCTGGAAATTTCGACCACCTGGGGTTCTTCAGCGTGCACTGACATCGCACAGCACACGGGCGCCTTGCTTTTCGCCACCAGCGAAAAGCGGCCGCCGAGGCTGGGATACTATGCCGCGTCCTTTGGAACAGTAGTCGAGCGCCGTAACCACTGCGCCACCCCGGCGGGGATAACATAATATGATATTGTATCATATAATGCAGTATAATATACCACAGTGTAATATAATATACTATAATAGTTGTTGTAAATAAACATTAGCTTAATTAAAGACCAAAAAAATGCCGACAATGCTTAATTAAGGTATTGATATCAAAATCCTGTAAACTGTCGCAATTTTATCGGCACACTTTTTTTTCTTCAGGGGGACTCCGGAGGCCCTCTTCTTCTCGAATTCAGCAAGGGTCGTTTTGTCCAAGTCGGCGTTACTTCATCCGTGCGAGCATTTAACATCAGCGGGGTTATCTATTGCCAAGAATATGGGAGTGCCTACACCAGTGTGGAAGCCTTCATGCCCTGGATAAAGCAAAATATTGGAAGACAGAGCGCTTACAACTACATCATGCCGTACCAGCCTCCAAGATATCAAGATGAAGTATCCATCCCTTATACCTTTTCCTCGGTCGATGCAGCATACGAAGAACCGCTCGACTATTTGTTGTAATGACACATCTTTCTACGGGCAAGCAATAAATTTGGTGCTATATAACTGACCCCGGGTGTAATGATCTGATGCTTAATATGGTGAAAAATGCGCATCGCAATGCGGTTCCGCGCAATGATGCGGATCTCACCAGTTGTTGATCTGCTTCCTGTCTCTTGTCGGTGCATTTTGAAGCCTTCCTTCCTTGTAGAAGACAGCATTGTATGTTTTTATTATTTTTATTTGAAAATACTGCAACTCAATTCAGCGGTATAGCAGGAGTGGGTATAAAAAACTTTCATGCAATTCAGCACTTCAAAGACATATAACAAGAACAAAAACTATTACCACAACACATAATATCTTCTGATGCTACGACTCAATTGCCGACGCAAATTCCAAAATTGATGATGAACGGATGTTTCAATGTAAGGAGTTCCAACTTTCTACAGTGTGAGGAAACAAACTCTATTTGAAAGCGTAAAGCGTTGGTGCGGGCAAAAAAAAAAAAAAGGTTGTATATTAAGATTTTAATGGCTCCTAGTAGTAGCAGATGGTTCTGAAAACAAGATGTGCTCTGAAAGGCAATTGGAACAATGCACTATAGAATGAAGACGTTTAAGGGACTCAGTTTTACGGCGGGATGAGAGCGGAATTAGTTTTAAAGAAGACAATGCAGATGTGGGATAAAAATGAAAATCGTAGCGGCGACAAATAAATCCTACAGCTATCTATTGGGCACATTATATTCGATCAATTTCACGGTTTTTATGTGGGTTCCAGACATTGGATGCGTATTCAAGAATAGGCGGGAATAACGTTTTGTACATCAGCAGTTGGCCTCTTTAGGAGCTACTCGGGCTGTGCGCTTCAAGTAACCAACCTTCTTAACAGCTTTATCAGTGATGTAATCGATGTGCTTTCACCATGACATATAGTGAGTAAGAATGATACCAAGGTATTTTTATTCATGTACTCTATGCAGTGATGAAGAGTTACAATACGAAGGCGATTGGTGAAAGACCTGAAGTAGCAAACAAAAACCCTATATGTAATCAGTGTTCTGCATTGTGAAAACAATCGAAGAAAAACTGTGGGGCTAATAAGCCGTTGGCTTATAAGCGCTGACACACGTAGGTGATACTTCTTGGTAATTTTGTCCAGTATGTATGGATGCGAGAGTTGGACTGTGAAAAAGGCTGACCGCCGAAGAATTGACGCGTTTGAATTGTGGTGCTGGCGAAGACTCTTGAGAGTTCCTTGGACTGGCAGAAGATCAAATCAGTCGATATTGTCGACCATAAACCCTGACTGCTCATTGGAGGGTCAAATTCTAAAGTTAAAGCTCAGCTACTTTGGTCATCTGATGAGAAGAGAGGAGTCGCTGGAGAAAGATTTGATGTTCGGAAAGGTTGAGGGTCGCCGGAGAAGGGGTAGGCAACGAACGCGATGGTTAGATGGCATCCTCGAGGCACTGCAGATGAAGTTATCTGATGTTAGGAAGATAGTGAGAGACCGGAGAGCGTGGCGTGACATGGTCCATAGGGTCACGAAGAGTCGGACACGACTGAACTGAACTGAACTGATTTAGTGCTAGCCTGAGTCTTTGAGGATTAATCGCAAGTTTGCATCGTGTGAAAAATGGCGAAGCAGAGAACTTTCGTACACAAGTGTACAGGCAGCGCAATTTATCAAAGGCTGGCAGTACCCAATTCAGTTCGCGTCAGTGGTTTTGTGATTCCGCTATCGCCGACAGCGGGCGCTCCCACCACGACTGCAGCGAAAGTGCACTTCTTAGACCGGTATTCCTGCATAAGCTGGTGTCGTACAATAATTTTTAATTCAGGGAAATTCACTTTCGAAACGTATCATATAAGATAAATCCCACTATGTGAGACTAATGTGCGAAATTTGAGCGTGATCAAGAGAGCGAATAAACAGCGAATATTTTGCTTACATAGTTTTTTTCCGAGCTACAACAACTCTCACTATAGAACCACCTTTCGCGGCCTGGATTTCCGCGCCTTATTTTTCGCCCGGCGTGATTATCGCATGAATCAATAGAATCCATGAATTACACAAACGGACCGCAACTCTACGCCAGTTTGGCTGGGGCGACTGCTCTAGGCCCTAAAGTGTTCATCTACTGCCCGGGTACTTTCCAGGCCTATTTATTTGCTGGGATTCAAGTTTAACTAAAACGCCGTCTGTGAAACTTAAACATGAACTTTTTTGACAAGCTCAATCCTATATACTTCGAAAGTACAGCATTTGTGAACTTTGCCAATTACAGTAGACGACACGGTCGACCCATATGGTTAGCGTTTTAGTATTACGAAGTTGACATAGTTTCCTGCAACTGGTGCACCTGTTGCCAACTGCTTTACATGAACAAATTTCATTTTCATATTCGTTTTTCATATTCCCATGAAATATGTGTACTTTACGTTACCCCAAGGTGATGTACAATCCCCAAGGAGGATATGTATGAAGGAGAAATATAACATACATAGTGTAGGCAAGTCGAAGTAATACCGTGCTTCACACTTTTGCACATGCCGCCTAACTTATTTCTTGCCGATAAAACCATCACAATGCCTGGTTTGCTCACAATTTTCTTAAGGTTATGCGAAACGTTTTAAATGTATAAGCTGCACACTGACTCCTTTTTGTCTACCTGACCGGCATCGGAGGCACTTGTTCTTTCGAAGTCAACACTGGCCAAGGACAGATTTGGCGACGCTTCCCACAACCTTCTGGGTGTATACTGCACCCGATAGCCATTCATCTCTTCGTCAAAATGTATTTTGTTTAATGCACATATGATATTTGCAGTGCGGCTGTTGTGCATCCTTAAGCGATAGTGTGATTAACAATCAAAGTTAGCCTATTGGAAAGGCCGAAGGCTTTTTCTGGACCGCGGCGAGTATACCCAACTAAGATGGTTGTAAGAAATAATGTCTAAAATCCGACACTATTTTTATTGGG
Source organism: Amblyomma maculatum (assembly GCF_055883805.1). Lineage (NCBI taxonomy): Eukaryota > Metazoa > Arthropoda > Arachnida > Ixodida > Ixodidae > Amblyomma > Amblyomma maculatum. The sequence continues at coordinate 18,259,700 of NC_139354.1, forward strand.
AAGCTCCGTAGTCAACTCCAGATCATCACGTCCATTATGGAACTTGTCAAAAATCTCGGCAGCAGTCTACTGTGCGACATTAGTGCGATATAATATTAAAAGGTCACCGACGTATCGCATTCTCTAAAAAAAACGACCGCGTCATCCAAGCTGGGTTTGAAGACGCCTGTCATAACAATCCAGACGTGGGTCACTGAATGTGGAAGCAACGCTAACTTCTATGAAGACTCATTGTTTTTGGATGAAACATTTGGTATATGACGTGACAAAGGTCGATTTCAAATAAAACTCAGCGATTCTAAGAACTTGCCAATGTCTATTCTACATGTGTTTTGCAACTTGGTTTCATTAAAGCGGTCGATGCAAAGTCTGACTTGCGCAGTAGCGGAGCTTTGAGACAAAGGCTATCTAATCTTTATGCTCTTATATACACGATCAGATATTAGGCCTTTTTTTTTTTCAACCAAGACCAATAAGTCTCAGTACCAAACGCATAACACCGCTCCACAGCTAGTGAATAAGGGTCTGTTATCACCTGTTTCATCTTACAAATATTTCTTAGTTCTTACAAATATTCACACAATCTTTCTTAGAAAATAGGAGGGAAATATGTATCTAACCAGGATAACAGCACACTTGGTTGTTTACGTCGTCATGTCACAACTGCAAATAGTTCCGTTAAGCTTCGTTTATATAGGACGTTAATGACACCACACCTAGAATAGGCATGCCTTATTTAAAATACCGATCAAATTATTTTAATTAACACTTAAAATTCCGTTCAAAACCGCACCGCTTATTTTATTGTTTCGAATTACTGCCATGCAGCAAGTTCATCTGCAGTAAAGTCAACCCTTGGCCGTCCAGTTTTTCTCTGGGCCGTAAATATTTTTTCTTGTGTTTTTCCACTGGAGCAGTAACCCTCTTCTCAAAGACCAGTTACTGTTTCCTCCATCTTAGATATCGTCACGCACTGATCACAGCTTCAAGGCAGGGATCCCGCACTGCTGAACCACCCTTTGCTTGAATCGATTAATTCCTCGAACTGAAAATGACTTTAATCACCTCCCTGCCTTCGTCACTGCCATCACCGATGCCGAAAAGTTCAAGAAAACTCTTACTGATTTTGTATACCCCTTCTCTCTGTAATGCCTTCGGGCCTTGAGAGTATTGAGAATATATAAAACAAAATTTAATAATGACTAGTACAGGTTCCACACATCAACTGAAAAAGCGCTCACATGAGGTGGACATACATTCTGCAAGAGATCTAAAACAGCCTCGGTCCTCCTGATGAGGAAACGGTCGCCCATTTCCAGGTGTGAAAGGCAATTTTGCAGGAACACAGCATCTTCACTCTGCCACATGTCTCTTCAGGCAGGATGGCGCAGAAAAGTCACTGATACTTTTGTGTCTTGACACTAAAGAAAACAGATGGACTGGTTGCTTTTGAAGCCTTCACGGACGATACCCGCCTCGAATAGTCCTTCGCTTGTGCCGTCATCCATACCGCTCAATTATTCTGTTCTTCAACACGTACCAACCAGCCCGTATTCGCCCTCTACTGGAGAAGGTTAACCTACATTTTATTAAAATATTTTTTGCGCACATGACAGCCACACGGTATAGCAAGGTTTGACCAATAAAACCGTTGTGTAACCGCATAATGCGCGTAGACTGTCCGACAGGTACGAATCGTATAATACCGCTTTATTATATCCACCACATAGATGCAATGATAAAGCCCATAATCAAAATGTACGGCACAGCCAGTACGGAGCAACATATATTGTCGACCAAAGAACGCACGTACAAAGGGAGATATATCATGTACGCGAGGTCAAATGAGAAACCCCAGCGGGAGCCGATGCATTAAGACACCGACGCCAGAGTCCACGCTGCTAGCCTGATTGATTTAAACCACGTTTTCTCCATTTTTCTAAAGCGCCGAAGGCGTTACGGTGTAAGGGGCTGCTAGCATGTGCCATCGTGCATCGGCTCTTCGCATACCACCAGCGATTCTAAGCGCCAGCGCTTAGAATCGAGAAGTGGGCCACGATGACAGAGTACGTACGTAGAACGAACTGGCTGTGCGTAGAATGAGAAAAGAATTGACTAGCGAAATTTAGGAGCATCCTACCAAATGGCAGTAGAACTCAGAGTTCACAACTAAAGCTTTGCAACCGACACATTGTGACAGAGGCGAGTTAACTTCATACCATTCCCGGAAGCGCCAGCGAAGGCACCGAGACTAGCGATAAGAAAGTGATTCGTCGATTGCTTCGCAACAACCTTACGTTCAAAGTTTGAATGTTCGTGGACACCGTAATGCACCTAGAATAGTGGGGAAAGGTTAATTTTGTGACGCTGAATGACGCCACGTTAACGTGTGCTTGGCGCTAACTATTAAGTGGCATTTTTTCTGGATTCTCGCTGCTGTATTTTCGAGGCCGTCTTTTTGAAGGGGGACTTCAAGCACTTGCCAGCTTTTGCCATTCAATTGTGCTTCGATCCTTCTGTCTGAGTGCAGCTGACAATAAAGCCAATGTAGAGGACAATAAAATTTATGTAGCACATGAACAAAATTTGCGGCAATGCTAGCACCGAAGAATATATATGAGTGAGCAATGCGTATACATAAAGCAGACTACGCATGCGGGTGATAGTTCGCATGTGAACTTCTAACGGCAAAAATGTGTCTTGGCACCGATGGTACAATCCTCGCTGTCGTATTGTGCACTGGTTCTTCACATGCCCTTAGCTCGGGCTCATTAGCGCTGGGCGCTTAGCAAAAAAAAAAAAAAAAAAAACCGTACCACAACGCGCAACAAGACTTAGCATTGGTCGCACGTAGTATAAGAAAAAACGGCACACAAAACTGGGGAGCATCCTATTCGCATGCAAGACAAAACTTCGCTACCGGCACATTTTGAAGCAAGGGAGCTAATTTCGCACCATTAACAAGAGCAGCAAAACAGGCAGCGAGGAAACAGCTTTAAGAAACTGCTCTGCCGCCTTCTTCGCAAACTCTGCAACAAGGCCTGCAAAGTCCCACTGTCAATGCAGTCATTATAAGGGCCTGCAAACAATGTTTCAAAACTTAGAAGGTTAGCAATGTTTTAATGAAATAATTTACTCTTTTATAAAATATGGTATTAAAATATTTATTATTTTTCTGTTAGTGCATAGCTTTTTAACTTGTACTTTTCGTAACTTCTCCGTGTTTCCCCAAGTTCGTGCCTACGCTTAGTTGCAGAAAACCGCTTTTTGGCCCTGCTTCACTACGTGTGCACTTAAGCCCTGAGCGCCGCCCACAAGTCTAGGCAGTGCAAACACAGCCATAAACGGGGGTTGCAACAAGTGTCCAAAGAAGAAATTGCAACATTGGGCATAATTCTAAAGAATTCCGAGAGCCCTGCAGAATTTGCAGTGGAGAAATGCAAAAAAACTCCTGAGCTTTGCTGCTGCACAGGGTACATCGCACGCTCCTTTTCGAACACAACCTGAGTTCCGTTGAACGCATCCAAGTTCACAGGCGTCCTATAATCGGTTTACAGCTAAAGAAGGGGGCACATCTTGCCGACAACACAGCAATGCTCAGGCTTGTGCATTTCTCCAGTGCAGATTATGCAGCGTTTTCTGAATTTTTTTTTTGCCTTTAACACTCTAACTATATTTTTATTTGAGTAATTAGCACTCATTACACACTCATTACTCACTCATTACACGCTCATTACACACTTCTGAGCACTATCATGCATTTATTTGGCTCATTGAGTCAGAACCACATTCACTGCCAGTTAGCCCGACGTCATATCTCTTGGAGGTCAATATTAGTCGTATAGCTATTTCGACGTCCGACTGATTTCACTTTTACGTTTCAGGCTGTATATAATTAACTAATTACGCTCTTCACTTAATTTTTTTTTTGTTTAGCATCGCCACACAATCTGCGTTTGGTTACAACCACTCGTTTGGTCCTAACTCTTACCTGAGCGACGCAAGACTATGCACACGTTTTGCACACAACACCTTACCGACATAGCCTAATAATGCTTTCTAATTATTAAAGTAATTTTCCTGATTTCAAAACAAGGTAATAAATTATTTACTCATTTGCTATGGATGCAGAGTATACTAACTTGCAGTTATATATTTCTTTTATTTGAACGTTTTGCCTCCAAGCATGCGCCTATGCTGCAGACGCGTTATGCCGCTTTTGAACTCTGCATTCGCCGCCTGCCATCCGCTTAGGCGTGGGGAGCATACTTCGCGATTGAGTATCCCGCGAGACATCTTTCGTGTTCATACCTGTGCGCTGCTCTAACTGTATCTGCGGAATTTTAATTTCTTTAGTGTCACGAGTGAAATAGAATTTTTAAGACACCTTTGTGCGCGCAATGAAGCGATTACGCTTCGAAACGCCCCGAATATCTCCACGCCATATACGCGAAAAGCATCCTTTTTTTTTTCAATAGTGTCGGACGCAGACGCACTGCGCAGTGATGCAGCGCATCTCAAGTTGTCGTGGTCGGTGTTCTTATGCCATTTCCAATACAAAAAGGAAGAGGCGATTACTTGTGTCAAATTTAGTAATAACAAAACTCCAACTCAGCGCAAGACAAGTCTCGCAGATGCATTGTTTGAAGCGTACGTGATGCTGCGGGTGCTGGCTAGCTGAATGGAGGAGAAAAAGAACCAACGCTTCAGCAGAAAGATAAACTGTCATTTCAAGTGTATAATATACATTTCACCGCCTTTGTCATTGGCAAAAAAGGATCAAATATCTAGAGCGCATTTATCTTCACTGAAAAGCAAAGGGTGTGATTCATTCTTCTAAATACGAATTTATTCGGCGTTATTGTCATAAGGAAGACGAAACAGGAAAAAAAAGGACTTTTGTAGCTAACTAAAACCCTGCTTTTGTTTTGCTCTTCTCGTACACATGCATCCTCCTTTGCCCCGTTTACAAAGAACCAAGAGTGTGCGGCGTGCCAAGCACCGGACGCTTTCCAGTAAGTGGTTTGTGCAACTGAAAAGAAAGTTGTCGCCCTTATAAGGTTAGGTAACTTAATGAACGCTAGTCGTTAAGGCTTTCTTAGAGTACCTAATTGTTTAAGACTTTTGCCTGATCTGTTAAAGCGTTGGACCTTGGTTTCCACCGTCGGGAACCATAGCGCACCTCCCCCGTCAGTCTTTTGACCAGCAGACGCGCCTTACAATAACGTCTGCTGGCACATAAGCTTTGACTCCCTGCCGCGGCAGGCAGGAAAGTAGGTCAGGATTCTTCTCAGAAAATTCGCGTTATCTTTAAGGACGAGGTGTTGAAGAAGTACCACTGGTGCTGATCATTTAGCCGCCATGACGATCAGCTGGCACCACTTCCACCAGCTCGATTCTCAGCACCACCATCGTTGTTGTTGTTTTTTCCAGCTACTACGGGACAAAGAAAGTGTGCATTCAAATTTTTTAAATACTTTCAAAATATACTTTTAAGGGTTTTCTCATAGCCTTGAAAGGAAGGTTCATATAAACTCTTCGCGAGATAAAGAATGCCATGAAATTAGACCACTTCATTCTTTCGATGATTAAGGAGGGTATAATAAACAATTTTCTGCCCAGTGAAAAGCTTGCAGTACAGGGAGATCACTGATAAATGTTTTAGGGGGTGTGAACTTGCTTCCAAACAAGGAACTTTTAAGATTTGGAATCGCACCCGGTGCTCGAGCTTTCAGTTTTTAAGACCAAAACCTTTCCAGGCTCATGATGCTGTGTCTTGCGTCTGCCAGATGTGCCCGTGAGATTCCGCGAGATGTGCCAGCAAGATTCTGTGACATTCCGCAAGGTGTGTCAGCGAGACTTCACAACAGGTTCTCAGGACGAAACCAAAGAAAAGAAAGTAATGAAATTATAACGAGTGCACAAACATGCAAGATAAAGGAAGAAGCGAAATGGTAGACAGAAAAGTAAGAAGAGAAAGAAGAGGAAAGGCTTTCGCCATTAAGCTCTTAAGTGAAGCTACGTGTAATCCTGTAAATTTTTAATCATGTTCTCTTGAGCTTTACTTTATATAACGCAAGTACTCCACAATAAGGTTTCAGAAATCAGTTAAATGGCAGTTCACTACTGAGTTAGAAAAATAGACTCCGTGTTGTAAAATGATTGAATCTATGGCCTTGCAATAGTAGCCTTGTTGAACGTCACACAACATATTATGTTAACTACTAGAATAGGTAAATGAACTTGACTAGTAGAATATTTGTCATGTAAGGTTTGTGATCTTCCTGCAAACAAAGAATTCAAAATATGGTTAGTATTAGCCATAAGGGTTATTTCTGAAACGTTGTCTTCCGGATGCTGAAGTGGGTCCACAAATATTGGCCCTTTTTCGCTCGAGATTTAAATTGTGTCCCGATAGTATTACTCACATAGAGGTGCCCATCAAGAAGTGTCATCACCACGCAGAGAACGCATAACGTAGCATCTGTCCTGCTCGAACTACGCAGCTCGCCTCTGCTGACTGCTCCTGCCGCGTTCGGCAATGCGGAGCATGTCTTCATTACTGGAACAGAAGCGGCCGAAATTTCTCGCGCCGTAATTCGGCGGTAGTCTCCTTCCTTAAATTCAAATAGTTGATATGTGGTTAAACATAACGATAAGCTGCGACTCCCTAATATATTCAGCCTGGGGCATATCTATAAAAGATGAATCAATGACTTGAGCTTTGTTAACCAGTCTTCTACTTAATGTGATTCTCCTGTATTTCGATATTCGCCCGAACAGGTATTACTTGGCCTAAAACCCATATTTACCTTATAAGGCATATTTAAAGAAACAACTGCGAGGTTTCCTAAAACGTGTAGTATAATCTCCGCACCTGGGGTGTTTCCTACCACACATGGAGCTCATTGCGCCCTTACTGACAAAGTGACTCAGCTTCGTTGTCTATGTTTCCTATAAGTGCAATATGTTTTCAATAAGATACTTTCTCGATTTTGATCCATGTCCGGGCATTAAGGCCCGGAGTCCACAAGAGGAGGTGAATGAAAGGTGAATTTATACGCCACTCTCTCATTATCTGTAGCTGCGAGGCCGCTCCGCCTTCTCATTGGCTAAGACGCACGACGTGGCGCAACAAAACCTAGGCTTACGGCGTTGCCACCGTCTTCTTCGCGCCTCAAGCTAACGGGAAGGAAGAGCGAGAGAGTAGGCGTCGGACCACCACTAGCGAAATCCGTGATTGTGAACAAAGTGCTTCTCATTAAAAATCGTAAGCGCAGCTGTGCTCTGTGACACTGACTCTACAACACAAATGACTCCTTCCCCCTCTTATTCGGCCCGAAACTAATAATAAATCTACCAATAACATAAGACTTCCGCAGTACATTTTGTCGTTAACAGGGCTGCTGGTAGAAGCGCTGCTGTCATGACAGGTCCTTCGAACTTTCGATAGCATGAAACAGCATGACGAAAAGGTGTGTAAAAATGTCATTGCGGTTAAGACTTGTTGCGAAGCCACATAGAAAAAAATATGGATCTGGAAGTTTCTTCAGTACAAATCCTACTCGGGGAATTTTGTTCGATCTTTTTGATGAGATGTCGTATACCCAATTCACGCCACTAACAGACAAGCTGCCAGGCAAAGAGCAGGCAAGAGGTTTTGCAAAGCTAGGAGAAAAACAAAAAGCATAATTTGGAGTTTTGCATAACTCTTGGATGGCTGTCATGTCTTCGGGAGATGACAATTTACTAAGCAGGTAAGGGGGGTCGATTAACTTAAATTTTGGAAACGTTTTTTGTCCTTTTTTTTTTTTTTTCAAAATAGGAATGCGAACTGCGTGCTATGCCTCAGTGGTGCGGTACAGAATCGCTGTATAACCCTGCTAATAGATATTTTAATGTAACATTACAACTTAAGCAAGTTTCTCTTTGTTACATACGCTATATAAACAAGTGCGGAAAGAAGAGCAGGCAATAAGGAAATATGAATTCGCTGGTGCTTTCAACGTGCTTTCTTGCAACCATACTCACTCCGGTAAGCAGCGTGTACCACTTTGCTGTGTTACCTAACATTTGTTTGCTTATTTGATACTGATAATCTCGTCAGGGATTGTATCAATGAGGACATTCCGAAGCACAAAGGCACAATATATAGAACTGATAGTTATTCAAAGTCTATATCAAAACATTGCCCAAAATTACACATAACGAAATAAGGGTACAGAATGAGGAGCGTGTGACAAGAATTTGGCAGAAAATTTGGTAGGCCAGAAGAGAAACACGAAAGGGAGGAACGATATCACATTGACTTAAGAACTCAATAATTACTGAGATGTGTGCAGTTCATTTTCAACAACTGTGATAAAAGCATTTAATGATTGACTACTAGCAATGAATGTTGATCCAATATTTAGGGGAATTCCCCAGGATGAATCAGATTTGTAATAAAGGAGTCATTACTCATTGACACCCACCCAAGCAAAACAAAGGAAAGCTAAACAGCTTTGTCAAATACTTCGTAGTTGAAGAAAAATTCGTCCTGGCCCTGGGAGCTTTCCTTTGTAGCCGTATGACTGCGCTTGGGTGGATGTCAATGATTGATTACTCCCTTATAACTAGCAGTGGGTGTGTTGGTGTTCCATTCGCGCACCACATAAGGAAAGTACGATTAACCTCGTTTAGTGTGTGTACGTGATTGTTACGTATTAGTCGTAGTTTGTGGTCCTACTGTAACAGATCTTTCATGTATGTACTCCTTGGTGCCAGCATATCAGCACAGCTGTAAGCGTTCGGAGCAAAGCACTGGCCAGTCATATCGCGCTGAAACTCTAGCTAGTAAACAAACGGCTGTATACTGCAGGAAACAATGAAAGTGCGAAGTAAATAGAAAAAAAAAAAAAAGATACGTCGTTTCGAAAGCCATTTGGCTAAATGCTCAGGTGTGCATTAAAGGCAACGAACTCAACTCGAGCGGCATCACAATTTCCCCTTGCAAATTTGTTGATGTATGTTTCGCAGTGGTTACGGCGCTCGACTACTGTTCCCAAGGACGCGGGATCGAATCCCGGCCTTGGCAGCCGCTTTTCAATGGAGGCGGACCGCAAGGCGCCCGTGTGCTGTGCGATGTCAGTGTACGTTAAAGAACCTCAGGTGGTCCAAATTTCTGGAGTCCTCCACTACTGCGTCTCTCATAGCCTGAGTCGCTTTGGGACGTTAAACCCCACAAACCAAACCAAACCTATTTAAAACAGAAAAGTTTAGGTCGGCCTTCGAGTACACTTCAAACGTGCTCTCTCACCGTATTAATTATAGAAATGTGCGTTTAACCTCAGCGCGAGCAAGAACATTCTAATTACCGTTGAAATTGACTCACGTAATAGAGTACAGAGAATATTGCCTGCGTCGTCAGAATGCTTGGTGCAACGGAGCGCTATTACTTAAAATGCGCTGAGTACAACGGCGTGCGAATACCGTGTTCAAACTTAGTATTCTTGGACCTCTACTTCTATACGAAGGCCACAATGTCTCTAAACTTACTAAATAGTCAAGACGGTCAGCTGATTAATTTTAGTGCCCGGATTCAAATTATAGCGCCGGCGGCTGCGTTTCAACGGAGGCAAAACGAAGAGGTGTACGTGTGCTGTGCAATGTCAGTGCAAATTCAGGATGCTCACGAGGTCAAAACTATCCCAAGCTCTCCACGACGGCACGTTTTCCACTCTTTCCACTTTCGCTTACACCTTCTTTGCCTTCCCTTGCGGCGAGGCTCAGGTATCCACGGATCTAAAGTGTGAGAGATACTTCGTCCTTACTTCCTGTAAACCAAATTATATTTAACGCATTCCAGTTAGTTTGTCAAAAGTGCCAGCGATTGTTTTTTGTATGAAGCTAAAATATTTTTGTACCTAATGTGACAAGTGATATTCTCGGATTGTGTACCTTTTCATGTGATTTCTTGTAAAGGCCAAAAGCTTTTTCAAGTAATCATAGCTTTTAGCCTGCGACCAATCTCAAGTGATTATGTGCATGTATGAGCGTCTCAGAATAAAACTGCACAATTCAATTCAGATTTATTCCCTTGATGTAAGGGCGGCATTTGCAGATGACGTTGTCAATAAATTATTGTTCGAAAATACGTGGAAAAGATGGACTCTGTGCGCAGCTACCCGTAATTTCATGAGATAAAATTGAGAAGATAAAAATAAAGACACAAGTTATTTTAGTTACAAAAAAAAAAAAAAAAAAAAACAGATTCCTTGTTCCCAAATGTTCTTTTCTGAGAGATTGTTCAGAATTCTTACCACTGAAATGGCGATATCAATCTTTTGTTTGCGATCTCATGAACTGCCATTCGCCACAAATTCTGAATAGCGGCAGGAAATGCAGCTGCAAATTTCATCCCCTTTATATCGTCCTTTTCAGCTGAGAGGACAGAACAGTGGAATTAATGCACCAGGTAAGTGGCGATTTCTGTTTGATTGGCGAGTATGGCTCGAATCGTGGTGCTTTATACTGAACTGTATTCCATAAACATAGAACGGTCAAGGAAGTACAGACAAACTAAACTTATTTAGTAGTGCACAGTCCATCCTAAAAAGCTTGAGCAATAGCGGGACAGTTTGACTACGATGGCCTGTTCGCATACAAAAAGATGTAGCTAAGATTCTAAGGTAAACTTTCACTAGCAGGGGCCTGAGAAAGTGATCGGGGCGGACGGCGTTAGAATGTTCACTGGGTAAAAAAAGGCCGCACTATGGCTCATAACAGCAGGTTTTCGTGGTTTGTGATTCCTTGAAATGCATTTGTGTAATTATTTACAGGTGCTACCAGAAATATTTCACAAGTCTTGATGCTAATACATTATTCTTTAAAAATCTAAATTCTTCGTATGAGACCTAAATTATATAACAATTAGTATTGTCGGTTTATGAGGTTTAGCGGCCCAATGAGGCTATGAAAGACGCCACTTCCTATTGTGTTGATCAGCAGAACCCTAAACACTGCATATAATTCATCATGATCATCGTCATCCGGACTGTACCCTCTGCAGGGCGAAGGCCTCTCCCATATTCCTAATTGACCCGCTCCTGTGCTAGCTGCTTCCACTTGACCCCTCGAACTTCTTAACCTCATCCGCCCACCTAACTTTCTGCCACCCTCTGGTACGCTTTTCTTTCCTTGGAATTCAATTTGTTACCCTAAGAGACCATTGGTTATCCTCCCTTCGCACTACATATGCCCTGCCCATGCCCATTTCTTTTTCTTGATTTCTACTAGAATGTCATAAACTCGAGTTATATCTCTATCTCACTCTGCATGCTTCCTATCTCAACGTTAGGCATATCATTTTTCGTTCCACAGCCCTCTGCGTGGCCCTTAACGTATATAATTATCGCACGCAGTGCTCGGAAAAAAATTTGTTGACTACGAAGACTTTTTACCAGAAATGCGGATTTGTACAAATGTTTGCCATCTCGTTCCCATTTTTGAAGGTTGCGGGCTTTCCGGAGGCAAGAGGTTAATATTCAACGGCACTGGTGCTAGTGAAGTACAGTTCCCGTGGATGGTATGCGAGAGACATCTACAATTTCTTTTGCTATATCAGTAGGAAGTCTTGCTCCCCATCTGGCTATTCAGTCATTGAGTGCGTTCAGTAAGCTTGTGTGTTCATGAGAGAATAAGGAAGCACAAGTTATAACTCCGTGCTTCCCGGACCCTGCCTTATATTACCGGGATTTCTCAAGCACGACTGGTGAGCCTCTTTGATAATTAGTGCCGCTCACGATTACAGTGAGGCTTGCATGATGGTTCTTTTTATTGCATAATTGTCCTAGCCCTGCTCACAGTTGAAATCAAACTTGAATTCAAGCATCGTGCACAAGTGGTTCCCCGGACGAGGTAGTAAAAAATGACTTTTGGCAACGAAAAGCCAGAATGACATTCTAACCATGAAAAAAGCCAGAAGGACAACCTAAGTTCTAAACATGAGAGATTTGCAGCATTGACAACGTATGGAGCATAGAAACAATAAACTGAAACTTAGTAACAGGAAGATATCCCTTCCTTTGTATGGCGGAAGATGCAGAGCATCTGAACCTGACACAAAGCGACACACGGTGCTCCCGGTTTCCGGTTTAAACTATGGAAATTTATTCACATTCAAATGGAATAAATTGTGCCAATCATTTAACGAACGTTTATTCCAAGCGAATCCTACTGAAAGGTGTATTGGACAATCACTGCACACAGTGCTTCTTATTAGACCAGGGAGCCAGTGTTGTTGATAAATCATTATCATCATCAGCCTGATTATACCCACTGCAAGGCGAAGGCCTCTCCCATATTTCTCCACTTAACCCGGTTCTGTGCTAGCTGCATCCACTTGACCCCTGCGAACTTCTTAATCTCATCCGCCCACCTAACTTTCTGCCGCCCCCTGCTACGCTTTCCTTCCCTTGGAATCCAGTTTGTTACCCTAAGCGACTATCGGTTATCCTCTCTTCGCACTACATGTCCTGCCCATGTCCATTTCCGAATAAAAGGTATGTGACCTTCACCTAAATTAGATGACGTGTCTTCCTTTCTTTAGAATATTTTTAAAGAATATGAAAACATATAGGACGACAAAAGGTCCGCCGTAAAGGGTATGACGCTACTACGTTTCACATGCGCACAAGAACAATGTTTTCAAGTTTTTTATGATTTTTGAAAATTTGCATACAGAGTTAGCATCAGCAAACATTGCCTTTCGATTCCCAGCAGTTTCACACCACTGAAAGCATTACTCATCTTTCACGTATTTAAATTGTTTAATTGTTCAATTGCCTACTCGAAATTTTTAATGAACATCATGAAGCATTGGCATTCCACTCTGAACAGTTTGTCACCTTTGAGTGCATTTTTTCAAGTATTTAGAAAATTTATTTGATAAATAACTTCAAAATTTCTTAATTAACGTCATCAAGCAATCACTTATTATTTTGAGCATTTTGACTCCTTGAAACGCCCCTTTTTCTATTGTTTTAAATAATTGAATAATCAATACTTTACAATGATTTCGTTAAGTGGTCAGTGCACATCACAAATTAATTAATCATCAATCAAAAGAACGATACCTTACCAAGATACGATTGTTTACGCTGACCCAGATTATTTCAGACCCGGGCTGCCGATCCGCCGACAGCTTTTCAGCAGAAAGAGCTGTAGAGGGTCTTGAATGTTTGGGGCTGTGATTTTAAAAATTCGTATGCAAAATCTACTACCCCATTCGAGCTGAAATAACGTTCACAGAGTAGCAAAATGTCGTTTACGTTATCTGATAAGTGATTCAACATTGGTACTTGCCTAGATTTTCCGAAATCGAGAAAAAACTGCTCTCGGCGGCGTGCACAATTTTCGCAGAAGAGAGTCGAAAAGCTATTTTGACATGGTGCGTCATCTGTCGGGCAGCGAGGCAAGCACGCCAACGGCCGGAATGGAGCTTGTCGCACTACTCGACAGATGACGCAACATGTCAAAATAGCTTTTCGACTCCCTTCTGCGAAAATTGTGCACGCCACCGAGAGCAGTTTTTTCTCGATTTCGGGAAATCTAGGCAAGTACCGATGCTGAATCACTTATCAGATAACGTAGACTTTATTTTGCTACTTTGTGAACGTTATTTCAGCTCGAATGGGGCAGTAGATTTTGCATAGGAATTTTTTAAATCCCAGCCCCCAAATATTCAAGACCCTGTATAAGCTATCGCTTAATATGGCGCCATCAATAGGCGCAGTTACAGCAATTATCGCATCTACACTGAAGCTTGATTTTGCCCCTATTTTCAGCCGGCAAACTCTGTACAGCCTTTCTAAGCCAAGCACATGATGCTTAACACAACTTTCACTCGTGTCACTAAATTTAAGCCGAACGTAAACCCTCGCATAGGCAAAAACCAGATGTATGCGATAAGGGACAAGGCGGGCAACGTCATCACTAATATGGACAAGATAGTCAAAGTAGCCGAGGAGTTCTATACAGATCTCTACAGTAGCCAAAGTAGTCAGGACCGTAATGAGATTGGCGGTAGGGAAAAACAGTCAGACGTTCCACCAGTGACGAAGGACGAGGTCAAGAAAGCACTAGAAACTATGAAAAGGGGGAAATCAGCTGGAGAGGATCAGATAACTACAGATTTGCTGAAGGACGGGGGGGATATCGTGCTAGAAAAACTGGCCACCCTGTATACGCAGTGCCTGGTGTCATCGACGGTACCGGAAGCATGGAAGAATGCAAACATTATCCTCATTCACAAGAAAGGGGACTCTAAGGACCTTAAAAATTACAGACCAATCAGCTTACTGTCTGTTACGTATAAGGTATTTACTAAGGTAATCACTAATAGAATCAGGACAACCTTAGACTGCAATCAAGCAAAGGATCAAGCAGGGTTTCGGAAACGGTACTCTACTATCGATCATATCCATACCATCAATCAGGTCATAGAAAAATGCGCGGAATATAACCAGCCCTTATACATAGCATTCATTGATTACGAAAAAGCATTTGACTCAGTTGAAACCTCGGCGGTGATACACGCATTGCGAAATCAGGGGGTAGACGAGCCGTACGTGAAAGTGCTGGAAGATATATATAGTGGCTGCACAGCAACCATAGTTCTGCATAAAGAAAGTAACAAAATTCCAATAAAGAAAGGTGTTAGGCAAGGAGACACAATCTCCCCAGTACTATTCACAGCTTGTTTAGAGGAAGTGTTCAGAGACTTGGAATGGGAGCAGTTAGGGATAAGGCTAGATGGAGAATACCTCAGTAATCTGCGATTTGCTGATGACATTGCCTTGCTAAGCAACTCGGGAGATGAACTGCAAATAATGATTGATGACCTAGACAGGAAAAGTAGAAAGGTAGGCTTGAAAATCAATATGCAGAAGACTAAGGTAATGTTCAACAGCCTCGGGAAGGAACAGGAGTTTACATTAGGTAGCGAAATACTGGAAGTAGTAGGCGAATATATCTACTTAGGACAGGTAGTAACCGCAGATCCGGACCATGAAAAGGAAATAACAAGAAGAATAAGATTGGGATGGAGCGCATTTGGCAAGCACTCGCAGATTATGACTAGCAGCTTACCGGTATCGCTCAAGAGGAAAGTATACAACAGTTGCATCTTGCCTGCACTCACCTATGGGGCTGAAACGTGGAGGCTAACCAAGAGAGTTCTACTTAAGTTGAGGACAACCCAGAGGGCTATGGAACGAAAAATGGTAGGGGTAACATTAAGAGATAGAAAGCGTGCAGAGTGGGTCAGAGAAATAACTCAAGTTAACGACATTCTAGTGGAAATTAAGAAGAAGAAATGGACATGGGCAGGACATGTAGTGCGAAGAGAGGATAACCGATGGTCGCTGAGGGTAACAAACTGGATTCCGAGGGAAGGAAAGCGTAGCAGGGGGCGACAGAAAGTTAGGTGGGCGGATGAGATTAAGAAGTTCGCAGGGGTCAAGTGGATGCAGCTAGCACAGAACCGGGTTAAGTGGAGAGATATGGGAGAGGCCTTCGCCCTGCAGTGGGTATAATCAGGCTGATGATGATGATGATGATGATGATGATGATGATGAAACCCTCGCAATTTCTTTTTCAGGTTCGTCTAAATGTCTACTACCATTCCAAGCCTGGTTTTATATACGGCTGCGGTGGAGGTATAGTAACGAGGCGTCATGTGATCACAGCTGCACATTGTGTGCTAAAGTAAGCGCACGCATTCAAATTCTAATGTAGAAGTTTGGCCGATAAGTGGTCCATTATTTTGGACACCTCCAGGCCTGTTAAGCAGTGTAAACAATACTGGTATTCAGTTAATCAGCGATAATTCATTTTGAATCACTGTAGCTCCATTAGAGAGACTTTGGAGGTGTCCAAGCATACTTTTTTTTTTCATTTTCGTATGGCTAGCCTATAGCAGAGATACTTCACAGTAGCAACATTGGGATCCTTAAGTGGCAGAGGGGCCTGAATTCCAGTTTGAGTGTCGTGTGCTAACCAGTACTCTGCGAAATTAGGTTTAAAATGAATTTATACAGCTATTCAGCTATTGGTTTATTACTCACAACCTGATACGGCGGCTACACTCTCGTGCATTGTCCTTGCACATTATAGTAGCCCGGCTGTAGACAACCGGCTTTTATTTTGTAAACCAAGTCTCCCAGCAGCATTTTCTGACCAGTAGTAAGAAGCCGCTGCCGTGTTCAAAATATTTCGCATCAAGTTCCGGGAAAAGAGAGCATAGGATTAAAATAATGCACAGTGTGCAAAATATTTCTCGAAAATTTAGTGCAACATTACAGCGATATTTTTTGAGACCGGCGCACTTCCGCCATTTTCAGACCAAGAAATAATGACTTGGTCATGTATTGGGCAAACGTATGTGTACGAAAATGTGGCATGAAATTATGAGCGCATAATATATCACAATAACATGGTGTCAACGAGTGTCTGGCGTGCCCATAAGCTGTACGCTAATCAGCGGTCACGAAAGCAGCGTAACGTCGGCAACATCGACTGATATTGTCTTGTTTTTCTGTGCAGGGCGGGCGAAAGGGCGTCTCGTGTTTACATTTTATACAGCCATAACGACATCAGACGAGCCAGGTATACGCGAGTCAAGAAAATAGCAGTTCACCCCCGTTATCGTGGTTTACAACATGACATCGCTATCCTGCAGGTATATCATCACAGTCAACTTCTTCCTTTTTTTCTCATACATTTCAGATTAGAGGACCGAACGATATCCACCTACCATGCATCTTTCATGCTTAAAAATTCTTTTTTCTTAAAGCTGCTCAGTTATGCTCAATAATCTGACCGGACGTTTTGCAGATAGAATTATAAGTTATGGGGCGTTTACGAATGTCGTTTCACGGTTGGCATAGACACATGGGCATCTTGTTGCATTTGAGGTACAAACGACTGGAATGGACTCATAGGTATTGGTTTGTGGTTATATGCTCAGATACCTAGCAGCCAATTATTACTGCGATTCTTAGTGAATTTAAGCTGCTCATTGCTGCTGCTTGGCTCTTTTCTTGAAACCGGACAAAGGCTATTAATATTTTTTTCATTCGGTCGCGATTGAGCAGGTTCTGGCAATTCAATATGCTTGCCTCGCATTTTCCCTCAGCGATGGGATTACCCTTAACATGGACAAGAAGACAGTTACCAAGATAGTCAGGAAAGTTTAGTTGAGTTGGCTCTGCCAGGGAAAGTTCATAACTTGCCCTTTAAGCATCTAATACTGACCAAAGAAAGCCATTTCACAAGAACAATTTTTTTCATAAGCATACTGCTACTACCAACACCGCCGCGCATCTAATTAATTTTTTCATAATAAGTAATAATTTTGGTTATATGTGCAGGTGAAGCAACCATTTTACTTCTCTGAAACTGTAAGGCCGCTTTGCCTTCCGACGGACAAAATGAATCTTCACAACAGAGATGTCATCATAACCGGCTGGGGCCGCATCCATCACGGTACGCTTTAGTAAGTTCGGCACGTGTGGTTCCTGACTAGTCATACAATATCTAGGAATTTAAACACTGCTCCATTATCTGACTAGTCTTTAAATCGCCTATGCTTCATTGGTGGTAAATTTCTCGCGGCATGCTTTCCTTAATGATGGACACCGCCGCCGTACCAGCAGGGTCCCGACAGCCTTTAAAACAGAGGAGGAGGATAAACATTTATTTGACGAGGAAGAAGTCAGGCAGCAGGGGCTACCGCTCTAGGTGGCCAAGAGTCCTTGGGCTCTGGCGACCTGGGTTGCACGCTCTATGGCCCGGAGTTGGATTTGCGGGTCAGAGCTGAGCATAGCGGCCTCCCACTGCTCGCATGTGGAGAGCTGCAGATCCCGCGGAGGGCTATCTCGTGGCCCAAAGTATGTGGTCTAGGTTGGCCCTCTGTTGGCACAATTTACAATATGGGGTGTATAATGCAGGATATGCATGGGCGTAGGTGACAGGATTTGGGAAGGAATGTGTCTGTAATTTTCGCCAGGTGACCTCCTGCGCCTTCGAGAGCGATTTGTGTCCCGGAGGGTATAAGCTACGTGTTTGTCGAAAGTATTGTTTAATTGCTTGATATGAAGCCATACGGTCTCTCGCCGACCTCATGAGGGGTTGTCCCACTGCCCGGCTGACGAGTCCTCGGGCGAAATTGTGGGCAGCCTCATTTCCCAAAAGGCAGGATTGTGCTGGTGTTCAGATCAGCTAAATGGGACGGTTTGTCGTCTGAGAGGCAAGCAGCAATTTTAGTGATAGAGGGGATATTCTTCCTTTGCTGTAGTTCCTTATTGCGGTTTTCGAGTCGCTAATAATATGTAGGGCTGAGGTCGAGCCTACCGCAAGGGCGATTGCCGCTTCCTCCGGGTCATTTGTAACGACCGAGCCGGCCGTGAGCAGTTGACCTTGGAAATTTACAGCCACAATCGTGAAGGCACTGTGGTCCGCATGTTCGGCTGCATCGACAAAACTGGCTTTGAAGCTCAGGCCGTCGAGTCGCTCTGTCACTCAGGGCTGAGTGTCGGGCCACAGCCTCCTCTCCTGCCTCCTTTCTGGTAGGTCTGGTGATGCGCAGATAGTAGCGCGTAGTAGACAGGATACGAGAGCCGTACCTGTGCTACTCCTCCTCCCTTCCTCTCCTGCCTGCGCGTGATTCTCTGCTAAATAAAGGTTTCTTCTCTCTCTCTCTTGCTGGACGCTAGGTGTACGGATGATATCGACGCGACTAAAACCCTTCAAGCACCTAAGAGTAGCGCCATCTAATTTCGCCTATTCCTGCGCCTGCGCTCTTCATCTCGCTTTTCTAAACTGGCTCCCTCTAGGCGGCAACAGAGCTAGAAGATGTTCTCAGTAGGCGCAGGCTCTGTAGGGTTCGCTCGAGCTTCTAGGCGCGTATTTATAACGTCAGCTCTACTGCTACCCTTCCTGAAGGTCAAATACGCCGGTATTTCCCCCTATAAAGAAGGAATGCAGTCGCTAGTCACGTGCGCAATCGCCGTGACAGTGTGCCTCCCCGGGCCCTGTCGCCATGAGTCTTGTCACCACACTTGTCAGTCTTGTCAACGGCATTGTCCCCACTACGTGACAATATTGAAGTGGAGCCTGATTCGGCTATGGCGAACTCTTTGGTGACCCCAAAAGTTAGCCCCGGCTACTCCCAAATTCGTTCCGGACACATGCAAAATTTGACTTCGCCCGATTTGGACTAAAATCGATGTCCAGCCGAATTCGACCATGGCTAACGCGGTGGCGATCTCTAGATTTGACCTGTGCAGGTATCGCCTCCATCAGATGTTCGTGCAGAGTAAGCTCGGTGGGATCAGACAATTCTTCTCGAGAAGTTTTCGCGCTAGAACTCGTCGGCATTAATTTTCGAACAGTGGTTGCAGAGCTTTTTTTCCGTATCTCAAGTGTTTTAAATAAAAAATAAAGAAATTTGTCAAGAATCATTTCGCAGTGTTGTATATAGACGCGCCTACAACGCCAAGAAGGGACATACATTGGACTATGTTGCTGCACAAGGAGGAGGAGGAGGAGGAGAAAAGAAGGGCGGTATGCAGGGATGTTAACCAGACATAATTCCGGTTGGCTACACTGCACTGGGGAAGGGGAATAGGTGTATTAAATGGGGAGGGTAAAAGAGGAGATGAGGTGAGAAAGTCACAGTATGTCAATCAGGCTAGGGTCTCTTAAACAGCGAAGTGATGCCTTGTGGGCTTTGAGCGCAGATGACTTTTGTGGCCATGGTCCCAAGATCTTGCCTTCCGTTAAGGGGTGAGCGTCCACACGATCCAATGCAGTACGCAGCGTATGTCTTTCAGTTGCAAAAACAGGCCACTCACAAAGGAGGTGCTCAATCGTTTCGTCAACGCCACATCGTTCACAAGCAGGGCTCTCAGCCATCCCGATCAGGAAGACGCATTTGTTTGCGAAAGCAACGCTAAACCATAGGTGGCACAGTAACATTGTTTCACGACGTGTTGTGTGGTGGGGAATACGCAGGCGTAGTCCGGGGTTCAATGCCTTGAGGCGACGGTCGGAGAACTCTCCGGTGTTTCAAGCTGAATGTGTCCACAGCCAAACAGCGAAGAAGGCTCGCTGCGTCGGCTCTCGTTAACGGAATTTGGACTGGAAGTCCGTCGTTGTGGGCAGAACGGACAGCGTCGGCCGCCTGCTTATTTCCTGCCATGTCGCAGTGTCCTGGTAACCACTGGTAGATGATGTAACCTTTGGATATTGCGGCGTGGTGCAGCGTGCGGATCTCTGCAATGTGTTGTTCATTTGAAGCGTGGCGTAGAGTCGCTTGCATGCGTTGAAGCGCTGCTTTGGAGTCTTGAGGGAGTTCCTAGCTGATGTATTCGACTGGAGCCCGTAGGGCGGCACAAACGATAAAATAAATACGTGTGTACTATCGGTATAAAGACATTCGTATTTTTGCTGTTGTAAACTCTATATATTGTCGTTGTTTTTCCTTGTTTATGCAGTTGGCAAGCAGGCCACGAACTACCTTCAATACACGACACTGGAGATAGTACATGACGAAGTTTGTCAAATGGTTTGGCCTTTCCGCTACAAAGCCAAAACCATGTTATGTGCACGGAACTGCGATAGCTCCAGCTGCAAGGTAAGCAGTGTTCATGCTCGTAAAGAAAAATATGATTATATCCTTCATGACGCCTACAGTTGGAAATGAAGCGATGGTTAAGCTCTCATTCGTGATTGGTATATAGAAAGGATGAAAAATTATACAAGGATAAAACGAAGGTCACCTTATCACATGCGAGCGACGAACTTCAGCAGTAGCTAGTTCCCTGATACAAAGTTTTCTAAACGTTGTTTAACGTTGGCGCTGGCGAGGAACAGAATCTCTGTTTCGCAAGCCCAACTTGCTTTTCTGCATCATGGGGTGCTCGTGATTCGCACCGTTGAGCCTCATATGTCCTTGCATGCGCTGTCTTTGCCTCTTGACGCGGCTAGGAGGCCGAATCAACACGGGATCAACGCTTTGATGAGATATCTTTCTTGACTAAAATACTGGGGCTCGGATCGGGGAGAGGGAGCTGATAGACGGGAGTGAGCTGAGCCGGGACAGATCAAACGCGTGTCAAGCAGTTCTATGATGCCAAGAGACGCATTTGCAAGCTAACCAGGTTGTTGGACCCTGATTGTCAGGGAGACCTCGGCGCCCCTGTGCCTGTTGAAGGATGTTACCGCTAACGCAAGCGCCGATAACGCCAATTTTCGTCCGAGGCGGCGGTTTTCCGTCATATGGTCTGAGGTTAGGGGTAATATTTTTTTACGTTGCACTCCAGGCAGACATTTGTTACATATCTCTTGCCCATCCCGCTCCAAGCTTTGCACTTTAGGCTTTTTCATGGCTGTTTGATCTGATGTTGATTTGTTTATGTAGCTGAGAGGAGAAAGGAGGAAAACATTTTATTTTACGCAGAATTTGAGGCACACAAGCCTCCTGGGTCGACCCCACTCGCGACCTAAACGTTCATGTTCTGTTGGTCCATGACGTATGCGGCCCGACTGATGACGATCTTCTGCCTGGCCGGGTCCTCTGACTGCAGTGAGGTCTCCCAGTCCTCCCAGGTTCGGAAAGGTACCGGCCCGCCGGGGGCAGGAGACGCCGGGCAGAATAAAATAATGTGGATAAGGGGCCTTGGGGTGGGAGCACAAGGTGCATATGGGGGATACCGGCCTAAATTTTTACAGTCGAGCTGGTGGCGGCAGCGTTCGTGTCTGCAGGCGGCGCCAGATTGACTGTTCTCTGGTAGTGAGGGATGGCGGGGGGGTAACGGATAAATCAGGCGCTCAGCGCGTGAGTTTGCAGTGAACTCAGCAAACGAGTGCATACGCTCCTTCGAGAAATCCCTCACGAGGTGCGCCTGTGCCCGGTTTCTAGACCCTCGAGCTATGGAGTCGGCGGCCTCGTTGCCCGGATTTCCCGAGTGCGCAGTCACCCAGATGAGTTCAACCCGTCGGGGGAGATAAGGGGGGGGGGGGGGGGGGCATGTGCAGCAGGCGGTGCGCCGAAGGATGTACTCGGCCCCTTGCATAAATTAGAATGGTAGTTTTAGAATCACTAAATACATAACTGGCATCTATGTATACCAGAGCAATAACTATAGCGGTCTCCTCGGCTTCTTCAGGGATGGTGCCCGATGGAATCTAGAAAGTTTGAGGGGGAATGTGGGAGTTGTGGACAACCGCAGTAGCCCCGTTCTCATCGCAGAGACAACTTGCACCATGTTCTCTATTTATTTCCTCGAGCGGGGCGGCAGCAGGGATGAAAGAGGGCCTTAGGGCATGAAAATTTCTCGAGCTGGTCTCAAAATTGATCTGCCGGAGGCACTCCCCTTCTCACGACTCTGGACGATGGCTTCGGCGCTGCTGGTACTGGCGATAGGCAAAAAAACGCCGAATTTGGACGGAGCTAACGTTCGGCGCGTCCGCACTCCACGGATCTAACGGCCAGTCCTCCAAACTGTAGTCCGGCGTCTAAACCACTGTGCAACTGCGGCGGAGCTCGGGTTCGAATACTTGGATTACAGGAAACAAAAGTCGCAGTTTCTGTAACACTTTTCTGCGGAGACGTGAGCCGAGCCTCAAGGGAAGGAAGGAATGTAGGAGTGAAAGTGGTAAGAGAGAAGTGGCGAGAGAAAGGAAAGAGAAAAACTGCAGGGGAAGTGGCTGGGTTAGGTGAGGGTGAAGGCGCCAAATTCCGAAATGAGTTTTGCAGGGCACTAAGCCTGCGCTTGCCGTCAGTACTGGGAGCTGTCCTGTTCTCGTATGTCTGGATGTTGTGAGCAAACGTGCAGCCGGCATGGAGGCTTGTCGTACCAGGAGAGGCCCACATCAAGAGCTGCTGGCACACGTGGTCATCAAGGCAGTTGGAGCAGCCACTCCTGGTTCCGCGCCATCAACTCAGAATGTCAAGTGTGTACGCAGCACTGGCTCGCACCTTGTGAGTGAGAACTTGGGAAGGGCGAGGAAAACCAGAAAAAAACCGGAGAAGTAATGTTGGGGACAAGGTCCCGCCGAAAACCCCTGCACTCATATCTAAGGCATGTGATGAGAGTCGGGTATTATGACGGAAATGACAGAACAGTGGTCACAGCAAAGTTGAACGGGCTCACGTCACGGCTACAGTGAACTAGAATAGTTCCGCCGCCGTCGCTGCCGCGCCGGTCTACTCACGGCGTCCGCGCGTGACGTCACGCTCCGCTATGCAGCCTCACTCCGCAAGCGCCGGACTTTCTCCGATGGGTCGCCGTTGCAAGTGATCGTCTGCATACCGCGCAGCTGAAAATATAAGCCGCGAAGCTTGCGCTCCCTATAGACATATGCGCAATGAATTAACGGGTGGACGGCGAGTGCACCTAGTAAACGCCATAAATTATGCTACGCGAAGAAGCGTTCACGGATCCAGAGGTCATCGCATGACGCTTTGCCTCCCGACAACGTGCAAATGGAGCAAAGAAGTCTAAGCGAGCATTGGAGACGCCTTAAGAGCGGGAAGAACGTCTCACTAAACTCTATCGCCAGGTCTGAACACCACTTCAGCGAGTAAACGAATGTGAAGTTCGACTTTAATTTGCCATCGGATCATCACGTTCGGACTATCCAATTGGGAACGGACATTGAGCTTCTGTACCTACCAGAGAGGCCATCAGGCCTAGATATCGTGAATCGAAAATTTAGGCTTAGGCAAACTGCTTTAGAGTCCACCGATCGGTCTTCGGGTCTATAAACCCTAACGCTGAATAAACATGTGCTTTACACAAATCGAACCGCGACAGTCTCTGTTACTTAACCGGCGCAGCCGACATACCGGACAACCAAGCTTGACCGTACACCCCAGCTTTCGCAACGTACATCCTGGCCTAGCTCAGCTAAGCCACAGAAAGTTCTTTAAATCAGTTTTCGAGGAATAGAAGGAGGTATATCTGCTTCTGTGCCTTAAAATACCACCTTTTCATGCTGCAAATGTCTTCATATTTTTAAAGCGGAAGCGTCACTATGCTAGGTAGAGCCGGTCCTCGCGTGGGCTTCATATACACCTTCAAAGAGCATGACAAACTCTTGCTATACGGTTGAGGTGCTCACAACAAATTTTTTGGGTTTAAGCATGACTTGAACCTGGTGGTAGAGCGAAAGCTGTAAGTTTCGCAGCGAAGGTTTTTGCGGACACCTGAATTCATTGTGCGGCGGTCACAACGTTCGAACGAACCTTCTGTCCTATCAACCCGCTGTTATTGTTGGCCTCTACCAACTACCGAGTTATCGGTCATCTTCTTCCATTTTTTCTTCTTTGTTTTCCTCTTTTTCTTCTTCTTGTAATTCTGTTTCGTCTTGTTTTTCTTCTTCTTTTACTTAATTTCCACTCCTTGTTCTCCTTTTTTTTCTTATTTTTCTTTTTCTTTCCTCGTCCAGCTTCTGACCGAGCTCTCGGTATATACCACGTGATATTTGCTAGGCAACGGCGCGAAGCGCCACGGAGCATACAACATACGGCACAAGGTGCCACGGTGCCACGCCGACGGCTTGAAAAACTAGCGCAGTGTAGCTTTCGCTGCACAATTTTTCAAAGTTAGTACTTTCATGTGACCATTTTTGAAGTAGTAGAACACACAAGAATTTTTGCAATCCCCTGAGCCTCACTACGGCACCTTTGGATGTCTTGTATGGAACCTTGGAGGAGGGAACCGTGACGGACAAAGCGATTTTTAAATATAGCCGTAAAACATTCCTGCACTAGAACCCGCCTTGGTGGCGCAGTGATTAGAGCGCTCGACTTCCTTATTCAAGGGTACGGAATTGAATCCCGGTCGTGGTGGCGGGTTCTTTAAAAGACGCGGAAAGCAAGTCTCCCTTGTGCTGGCGATGTCCTTGCACGTTAAAAAAGCCAGGTGGTCAAAATTTCCGGAACCTTCCACTGCAGCGTCTCTCATAGCCTTAGTAGCTTAGGGATATTACACCTCAAAAAACCAGACCAAAAATATCAGATTGCGTAATGAATAGGCGATGCTTTTTCAAGGCTGCTAGGCGAAGCCTGAGCGTCGTCCTAATTTTCTGCCTTTCCTTATGTTTTCCCTGGTTGCGAATCAGCCTAAGCTTCCTGCAGATGCTTAATAAATAAATAAACAATAAATAATTGGTTAACAGGAAGAGAAAGGCGCAGCATCTGTCACACTTGTTTCTGTGGACACCTAAGCCGCGCCGTAAGGGAAGGGAGGAAGGTGGGAGTTACAGAAGAGAGAGAAAGGTTTTTCTTATTTTTACCCAATTGTTATTTCAAATAATTCTTCGATTTAAAATAAGGACAACAGGCGCGGTGCAACACGAGAGTTAGTTACAAATAGGAAGCGTCTTTATGATTGGTGACATGATTATTTTTCTTGTCCAAGGTGCGCACTTGTTTACCATACTTATGCGTGTTTCGCCGCATAACATATAGACACATTATTGGGTTAACTTTGGTATTAGTGGCAGTATGTCGTGTTTGTTAGACGAACGCGATTGCCGTTTCGGCGTATGTGTTCCTTCGCAAGGCCGACAGCATGAGCAGCTTTATGCAGATTTCTCAGAATTACGCTCGTCTTAGCACAGCTAAACACTCCCCATACGCATCCCTTTTGTACAGGGTGTTAAAGTTCCAGATATCCTCTTTGAGGAGGGGGGAGTGTCCCCACGAGTGTGGGACGAGGCCATCTCTAGGACAACTAGTGCATTGAGCCCCGCCGCTGAGTTTGAGCTCTCCATGGAGGCCGAAGTGAGTGCGGCTTCGCTATTATGTTGCCCGCACCACAGTCATGCCTCGCCGAGTAGCAGGTCGCTTAGCGACCATCATCGGCGCTTATATTTGGGATGGTGGCACCATATGTCACTTGCCGACCTCGCGAGGAGATACTGGGGCTGCCGTGTGTTGCGACAGTAGCCCGCACCCTAAGTGCCAAACTTGTGACAACACTCGTGCATGATGAATCCTACCTAGGGCGCTCATTACTGTTGTATTTCTCGAGCACTGCTCGTAGCGTGTTTGCCCCAGGCCGCCACTCAGGCCAGCAAGCAGAGAGGACCGGTCCTGGCCTTTACAGAGCCGTTGCGGGCCTGAAATCGTTGCTAGATGCAGAGTTTCCTGATGCTCCACTTTGCGAGACCCCCGTCTCTCGAATCAGCAAGCTGGTCACCTGAGCGCAACTCAGCCCAGGCAACCAGCAGCGCACGAGGGCGAGGAGGTGGAGGTCACTGGAGTTATGCAGAGTACCCCCGAGCGTTAGAGACTTCGAGTGGCGAAGGCGCTGGGGCGTCCTCCCAACAAGAGAGCGACTGGAGTCATGGGAACTAGTGCCCAATCAACTGTGGGGCTACAGAGACTGTGTGCCATGTGTTCTTTGAATGTGTGGTAGCACGAACAATGTGTCGATTGGTGTATAGATCAGTGTGTGTTCGCTCCGGACCTGGAGTTCGGGAACCGCGAAGCCTCTTTGGACGATTAGTTTTCTTGTGTGCAATGCTTGTTTTTGGAAACGGCGCTGCCTCGCCGAAGCACGAAGACAGCCCAAGAGGACAATGTACCCGGCGCTGCAGAACCTGCGCCTCCTGCTTTGGACTTATTTGTCCAGCCAGTTAGACGCAGACGGAGAGGCGCGGTTTCTGCGGCACTGGCACACAAGGTATTTCGTTGTAAGAGGGGACAGGCTGCTGATGCCACTTGTTCGATATTAGGCACCTTCCCCTGCCGCCTCCCCTCAATCACCCTTTGGTCATTGTGAGGAATGTAACCTATGTTCTGTCCAATACATGCCCCATAGGGCAGTGAGGTGGCTCTTGAGGATTTTGTTTCCTGTGCCAAAATGTATATTGCATTTCTTTGTTGTATCCTGGTTTGATGCAAGTAGCATAGATGCGCAGGCGAAACCTGCTGCTGGTTTAGAATATAAATACAGTGTACTTTGCACCATATATATGTTTTATGTGAATAGAAGTCAATAAACTTCTCTTTGTGAGTAGACTTTCGTGCATAAGCAATTACAAATGCATGTACGGCCTGCGGCGAGATATCCCACATCCGCGACGTGGTTTGGAACTGCTTCGAGAAACGTTGACCGCACAGCTTACAGAAACGCAGCAATGAGCAGTGGGAGGTGAAGCTGGCTCTCACAGAGGTCCCGATTCGGCGCCTGTTGATTGGTCAGGCTGAAGGGCCATATGTTCGCCAATGGTTTCCCATACCTGGGTTAACCATCAGCGTAATTAAGTTACATTGATGAGGTTCGTCTCTTTCCAAGCGAGAGCTTCACTGGCCTAGTCGAGTGAAGAGGCGAAACGATACCACGTGACTCGCCATGCTGCTGCCGCCGCTCCTTAACTGCGACCATGGCCCTCCTTAAGCTCAAAAAGGAGACGCTCAGGCCGCCGCCTCGCAGTTCCCTTTGCTGCGTCCGATACTCCGGTAGGCGATGGAAGATGGGAGCGAGTACGTTGGTCCCTCTTTGCCGAAGATGTGTTCGAATGACATGCGTCGATTGGCCCGCCGAGTCACACCATCCTGCGGACATCGCACTGGTTTCCAATGGGTTAAAGCGGAGACCAAATGCAGATCACGCCAAACAAGGGGCTGGAAAGGAATTTCGTCGAGCTAAGGGACGGGGAAAGGGTGCAAAAAAACAAGAGGAGCAGGCTTTGGAAACAGCAATGCAATCCTCGACATCCACGTCGACTTTACAATCTGACGAAATGGCGGTAGTTAGTGCTCGCATTAACATAACCAGTATATCAACGAAACTTTCGCTTGCACAGCATAGCTAAGCCGCAGTCATTTCTTATTTCATTACTAATTACTTCTCACAAAAATGGCAAGAGATCAACAAAACACGCATGAAGAAAGCTCTTCACGTTGATTTCAATCAAGACAGAAAGAAACAAAAACAGAAGACAGAAATAAAGGCGTTCGGTTCTGAGTTCAGAGCTCGAGCCTCGTGAGAACCCCCAGAAATTGGCACCTAACGTGGGGCCCCACTTGCAGTCCAGTTGGGAAGGCTAGTTCAATAAGAAGGGTGGAATTCCACGCAGTAAGTCGTCCGAAGTCGGCTGAGAGATCCTGGCCAGTATGCGAAGCCTAGCGCAATGGCAGAGGCTTCTGTCCTTTGAGAGAGGTTAAAGGTCCACAGAAAGGAATTTCTTGAAAGCGGTACTACAACAGAGGACGTAACTGAGATTACTACCTAGTTTTACGCGTAGGGAGTCCTAACCCGAGGACGCCAAAAATCGCTTCCAACGAAACCGGCCGCGTTTGTAAACTTTCCAGAATTGTGCTTTGATAATGCACATGAAAGGTTATGAGGTGTTGTAGCTAATTCCCGAGCCCTCAAACACGGCGTTAATGAAAAGAAATAGCATTGCTGTTATAACAAAGATGGCCTTTTCGTAGAAAACTGGGGTCATTTGCGAAAAGTAGCCGCTGCTGTCGGCCTGTCCTTAAAACGCACAACGGTGCCACAAAAAGGCTCATTTTGACGAACAGAATGCGATACTGTGTTTACAAAAAGTTTTATAATGGCGGAAATGGCCTACATTTTGTGTCGCTATCGGCAATCGACTTCGATGCGCTACTAGTACAGAAGAAACAAGCAAGCGGCTGCGGGTTAGCTTGTCTAAGCAAGCGAAAGCTATGTGTCGATGCTCCCTTTCTTCGTTGATCTCTGCTGACAGCTTCACAACATTGACCTCGTTACCTCTAGCTAAATACTTAGCATGATTGGCAACGTCAGCCAATTGATCAGACTCAGCCCGTCGTCTACGCGATTGTCCCGCTGGTGCAGACAGTCCCGGCCGAATCACTGCATCCACAGCAAGAAACTGCGAGGCGGCAGTGTGCATTCACTCTCTCATATGTTGCTTTATGTCAACTGAGGATCATGTTTTAGCCCGGTGTTTATGATTAATAATAATAATAATAATAATAATAATAATAATAATAATAATAATTGGTTCACCGGAAGGGAAGGCGCAGTATCTGTCACACTTGTGTCTGTGGACACCTGAACCGCGCCGTAAGGGAAGGGAGGAAGGTGGGAGTTAAAGTGAAAAGAAAGAAAGAGGAGCCGTAGTGGAGGGCTACGGAGTAATTTCGACCCCTGGGGATCTTTAACGTGCGCTGACATCGCATAGCACACGGACGCCTCTTCGTTTCGCCTCCATCGAAACGCAGCCGCCGAGGTCGGGTTCGAACCCGGGAATTCCGGACAGAAGTCGGGCGTCTTACCACTGTACCACCCCGGTGGGCTCCCGCAATATTTACGTGACGTGGTTCTTCTCTGGCTGTCTGAGAAATGATAATATTAATTGTTCACAGGAAGGCAAAGGCACAACATTTGTTTCTGTGGACACCTGAACCGCGCCGTAAGAGAAAGGAGGAAGGTGGGAGTGAAAGTGGAAAGAGAGAAACAAACACTTCGAGCTTTTTATTAAATGGAGCGGCGGGAAACACGTGATTGGATTGTATGCGAGGCGAGCGAGCGCCGCCTGCTCCGGGCGCCGCAGCTGTGGCGGCGAGCCCCGTGCTACGTCATGTGACTGACACAGCTCCACTCCTCCACTTGAAAGTCAAATTACACTGCAGCGATTACTTCGTCTCAACGAGGATAGCAAAGCTTTCTTTTCAAATCATGGGAGAATTGAACGAAGCGAACTCATGATTGTAGAGTGGACATCGAAAAGCAGGAAGAAAAATGTTGTAATCCCGGCCTCTACTTAACCTTCTCTTAATGCACCCTGTTTTCAAATGATTAGTGTCACTATCGGCCTACAGCTCGAATTTTGCTTGCTACCCTCAAAAACTTAAAAAGATGTACGCTTAGTGATTTTTAAAAACAAACTTCCTTGAGCACTTCCAAGAAACTTAAAGCAGTGAGCAACGTACTTCAAAAAATCAATTTAAAATCAAAGTTGTATTACACCACGGAAAGTGCTTCAACAGAGAAGTGTAATCGTTGTTTAATAATTTAGGGCGCCGCGCGCTACAAAAAAAAAAGGCGTGATCTGCACCTTTGTGAAGCCAAGTGGGTAGAATGTTGACCCATTTCAAGCAAATAAGTTGTTCGTGAAAATCGGTGTTATAATTTTCCTATGTATTCGCTAAAACTACGTTGTTATGCACGTGTGCCTAAGTTATTCCTTAGGGACAAGTTATATAGCTTGCGAAATAACTACACCGCTACCCAGACTGTTTAAATTAAACCGGGTTCTATGATGGCTAATCTCCCAAACACTTCTTTTTCAGGGTGACTCGGGAGGACCGCTCATCGCTGAATTTCAGAGGAATCGATTCGTACACGTCGGCGTTCTCTCGTACGGCACAGTTAACAACACTCACTGCATGCAGGAAGCCCACGTGTATACCCGTGTAGAAGCCTACATGCCTTGGATAAAGAGGACAATTGCAAAGCTGACAGTGTACGAGAACTTTGAACCGCACCACTTTGCGGAGGGCCTAGATCCCTCATTTATCCCATACACATTTTCCTCGGAGGATGCGGCATACGAGCCCCCGTACCTGCCCGTACCGCTTTGAAGCGCGCTTCAGTCGCTTTGCTGCAATAAATTCCACTCATGAACTGACACCTGGCATCTGTTTATGTGCACTGTGATCTTACAAGTAGAAACATGGAAATTGAAGACTATGTGTTTCCTTGCTAAAAATAGTTAACAATAAAGAAGTTAACAACATCTTGTGCGTTAAACTTGAGCACCGCCTTTAATGGTATAGCGCGATGCCGTTAAATGCACCAGTATGAGGCTGGTGGCAGTTCGGTTCCTTGTTGGCGTATGTGTAGTGTCTGCAAACTTAATTACCGAAGTCTTAATTAGTGCCTCAGATATCTCGCCTACTCTTATACGCTTACAGTACTAAGGCACAACGTTATCCGGCCACCGGTCGTAGGCGACCACTTGGCACAGGTATC
>NC_139354.1:18293227-18378227 GCF_055883805.1 Amblyomma maculatum
TGCTTGCGGAAGTCAGCCCAATAAAGAGTTGATTCCAGCGAAGAGCGTCTCTTCATTTGTTGTCAATGGCATTGTCACCACTACGTGACGATGTGTGTCAGACCGAAGAGGTGGAAACACTTCGACGACGTAATACCGTCGAAACGCTGTATAAAGAACGGCACATATCAATAAATTTCGCAATGTGGTGCAGCCAGTGGAAAATCGTTCAATTCCTAATTCGTGTTACTCAACAATCAAAGAAGGCAGCGTTGACTTGAAATAAGGAAACCAGTGTGCATTGTTCCCCTCCCTTCATTTGTTTTACCCATGAGCTGGCAGCCACGCAACTTTCATAGTTCTCGACATAAGACATTTACTAGAGTTAAAGAGAAATGAGGACAACATATGTCACCTGTGGGTTTCGAAACGACTTTCAACGTATGTTTCGTAAGTGTGTTTACAGCATAACAATGAACATAATGAACTAATGACTCCACATGAACCAAATGTTTCCCCTATTGATATTTTTTTTAATCCTCTATCGACTGCAACCATTCGCTTTTTTAATGCCTTAATTCACATCAGGGACAAATAAAGTTGTTTCTCTCTTCCTCTCTTTTCCTACCTCCCCTTAATTTGACGCAATTCTGCAGACAAAGTTCTGGTGACAAACTCCTCAAACATAGCCACTTAATGCTTAAGCATTAGTAATAAGTGTGGATAATAATAATCATAATAATTGGTTCACAAGAAAAGAAAGGCACAGTATCTGTCACACCTTTTGTGCACAACTGGACCGCGCCGTAATGTTGTGGCAGTAGAAGAAGGAAAAGAAAATGCACGGGCCTGCTACTGGCTCTTTAGCAGAGCCACCACATTCCCTAATCTTCAAATTTTAAATAAGATAAGCCCAACAAAATACACGAGTTACTGTCCTTGGTGCGGTGCAAGCCCCACACTCTTTCACATCTCTTGGGAATGCCAGGACAAACCTGACCCAACGTTAATAGTGCCATGCCCGACACACGAGCAGTGGGAGGCGGCCCTGACCAGCGACAACCTGGACCAGCAAGCCTGGATTATCCAGCTAGTCCGCAAGTCAGCTGCTGCCAGCGGAGCCCTGGACTAGGGGCACCGACCACCCAGCTCCTGCGAATATTTACTGATTATATGCTCATTAAAAGTTTTCTCTCTCTCTCTCTCTCTCTCTCTCTGGCTGTATAGGAAGAAGGAAAAGAAAATGCACGGGCCTGCTACTGGCTCTGTAGCTGAGCCACCTCCGCTGCCTCGTGCAGACAGAAGAGAAAATAGAGAAGAAAGAAAAGGAAGAGGGAGAGAAAGACGCGCGCCGCAGCCAGCTGAGCCACCTCCGCTGTCTCGTGCGGACAGAAAAGAGAAAGTAGAGAAGAAAAAAAAGAGGGAGAGAAAGACGCGCGCGGTCACAGCCGTCGTCCACCACCTACGCGGTGGCGGGTGCTATGACGGCCTACAGCAGATAAAAATTATGTGGCAGGCTGGCCCCCGCCACAAGCGGCGTTGACCTACCAGTCCCTGCCCCGTAGGGCCAGGAACAGCCACCCCTCACCAAGCCCTCCTCCCTGCGCAGTAATGGAAGGGGAGAAGGTGGGAGTGAAAGTGGAAAGAGAGAAATGGAGCCGTAGTGGAGGGCTTCAGATTAATTTCGACCACGCGGTGGTACAGTGGTAAGACGCCCGACTACGGTGCCGGAGTACCCGGGTTCGATCCCGACCGCCAGCGGCTGCGTTTCGATGGAGGCGAAACGGAGAGGCATCCCCGTCTGCTGTGTGATGTCAGTGCACTTTAAAGATACCCAGGTGTTCGACCTTACTCCGCAGCCCTCCACTAAGGTTCCCCTTTATCGCTCTCACCTTCCTTCCCTTACGGCGCAGTCAGGTGTCCACAGAACAATTGTGACACTTGTGAACGTATTATTAATATTATTATTATCTGTCCCATTTTTACCGTGGAGACTTGCGCCGCGCCGTAAGGGAAGGATGAAGGTGAGAGTGAAAATGGCGAGAAAGAGGAGCAGTAGTTCAGGGCTTCGGCGTAATATTAACCCCCAGAAGATCTTTAACAAGTACTGACATTACACAGCACACGGAGGTCTATCTGCTTCGCCTCGAAACGGAGCCGGTCGGGTTCGAACCCGGGTACTCTGGCACAGGATTCGGGCATCTCAACTCTTGCACTATCGCTACGGGGCATCCTCCAAACTCCCACATTAAAATGAGTGGCGCTCCGTACTCTGAGTTCGAGGTTATTTCCCTCCTCGCCGTGAAAAAGCTCTAGAGCTACTCCTTGTGCACTGACGCCCGATCAGGGTTTTCATTCCCGCACACTTCGAGATTCAAAAAAATTTTGTGACTAGTTCTGCAAAATGGGGAAAGCGTGTACTGCGTTCGAACAATCTTTCCTCGTACCTATAAGGCTGGAAGATATGTAGACAGAAGGCGATTGCGAGACCGGTGGCTCAGCATCCATTTATATATGCTAGTAGCTGATCTATCCTCGTATGTATTCACATCTTCATGCCTGCACATAGATCTATCTGTATGCCAGGCCGACGAGTTGGAAACACTTGTAAGTAGTAATAGAGCAGTATCGCCTAAGGAGCGCCACAGATTATCTAGTGCGCCGCGTGGCGCTGCCATTCTGAAACCATTTACTTCCTCAGTGGTGTTTTACAACGGCAATGTTGACCGGAAGAAAAGAAACCAGGGCGCAATGGCCATCTCCTTTAATTCGTTTTATTTCTGAGCTGATGACTATCACTGTGATAGTTCTCTGTCTGATAAGTAATCAGGTAAACGACTGATAAGGTGACAGGTAAACGACTGTGAACGTATTTTTAGCAGTGTTTTCTGCGGATAAACTAATTATGATGCGCGGTGCGTATTTTTAACTGCGTGTTTTTAACGCTTTCTCGAATTCGGCTCACTGCAATAGTTTGGCGCAGTACTTGGGAGACTGCAAAAATCCAATACTTATACAAACAAATGAACACATTTGGTGAACTTTAAAGCAAACATGAATATTGTGCTCATAAAAGCATCTTTATACGAGGGGGTACCCAAAAGAAACCGACCTCATTTCGTTTTTAACCCATTTATTCATATTTTAAGCCCAAACCTTCAATCTCCTTCAAAGTACTCTCCCCTTGCACTAATGCACTTGTCTAATCTTTCATTCCACTTTTGAAAAAATTGTTTAAATTCATCTGCTGTGATGCTTGACAGCGCTTGCGTCGTTTATTTTTTTGTTTTGTTTTGTTTTTTTGCCTCCGCCACATCAGCAAAACGCTTTCATTTCATGCATTTTTTTTCATTCTGGGAAACAAAAAAGTCACACGGGGCAAGGTCCGGTGAGTATGGGGGGTGAGGAACAGCGGCCATACCATTTTTGGCCAAATATTGGTGATTGCACAAATGTTTTCAACATTTTTATGTGTTCGGACCGTGGAAAGACGACCAGAACGAGGTTGGTCATAAATTGACATTTCACCATTTTTGAAACGGGAGAACCACTGAAACACTTGAGTTTTCCCCACAGCACCATCCTTGTACGCCGTTTTTTAACATTTCAAGAGTTTCTGTTTCATTTTTTCGGACCAGAAAGCACAATTTCACTTCCGCACGCCTCACTGAAATCAGCCATTGCGAAAACGACGCTCACAGAAAACAGTTGTCACTATAAACTCTGCCGAAGCTAGTACGTCCGACCTTCAGCGATGCCACTCGGTTGACTGAGACTGGAAAGTTCACTCTATGCGCTCCTAGCGGCAAAGCACGGTACTACGAAAGCGCTGCCCACCAAAATATTAGTTCGGTTTCTTTTGGGTACCGCCTCGTACATATTGTGAGCACTGTATACCTATGTGATTCTCATGTGTATTTACTAAAGAGATAAAGGTACGAAGTATCGACTGTAGCAAGGAATATCAAGGTGACCCTCATCAACCAAGTGAGATGCGTTACGAAAAGACTGGACTCTTTCCTGAACGCGTCAAGCGAAAAGTTTATATTAATTGTTGAAATCCTCAATTTCAACGGAAGAACACGATCAAAGAGCGAGGATTGAGATGTGTTCCTTTGCTTACAAATATGTTCGCACTAGTCTTATACGTACCCCTCAAGTGCATAAGTTATTAACCTGGAACAATTTTGTTTTACGTTCCTTAGCAGTATTTTCTCTGCAAAAATCAAATTCTGTAAAGAACTTCAAGAACTTGTGGGTTGGGTTTGGGGTTGGGTTTTGAGGTTTAACGTCCCAAAGCAACTCAGGCTATGAGAGACGCCGTAGTGAAGGACTCCGGAAATTTCGACCACCTGGGGTACTTTACCGTGCACTGACATCGCACAGCACACGGGCGCTTTGCTTTTCGCCTCCATCGAAAAGCGGCCGCCGAGGCCGGGATTCGATCCCGCGTCCTTGGGAACAGTAGTCGAGCGCCGTAACCACTGCGCCACCCCGGCGGGTTTCAAGAACTTGTGTCAGAACTGACGTG
Organism: Amblyomma maculatum; assembly: GCF_055883805.1. NCBI lineage: Eukaryota > Metazoa > Arthropoda > Arachnida > Ixodida > Ixodidae > Amblyomma > Amblyomma maculatum. Next base: position 18,297,738 of record NC_139354.1, read on the forward strand.
ACCAAAGAACGCTCACTTCCCTAGTGCAAATTGCTTATAAAATATTAGCATTCCAGTAATTCAAGAAACAGCTAAAACTCCCGTATTTTCACTATTTTTTCGGAAAATATGTGTCCGTAAGTTATGTTGAGCTCAGGCGCGTTTAAATCAGCGCTGAATTTGTTCGATGTTTGTTGCATTTCTTAGTCCTAAAGTGCAGTGTTATGAGCACTTGTCCTGTAGAGGCACTGGACCCACGACTCAAAAGGTGTCCTGCATGTCCGAAGCTTCATAGCAAAATGTTTTGTGCTACCACACTTTTATTTGTTTTTACTCGCTGTCCTTCTCACGAATGTTCCTGCTGTGATGGCGGCCTCGTTACGCCGTACTAAATAAACTATTAAAAAGTTTTTTCGACGTTAAATATCGTTTGAAGCTTTGGTTTCTTGAATTGTTTCTAGCTGTGGAATAACCGGCATTTTTTTTGCTACAATAAGAGTTTTCTGGTTAGTTTTTGTCAATGCAGTGAGTGCAATCCTCACGTGTTTTTCCTTAGGTCGATGGCACAGCTGTAGCTGCATCGATACGATGCCGATATGCCGTGTTCTTAAAGCGCCACTACGACTCAGACACTCATGGGCTCGATAAACATTGCAATTTCTTCCCATTGCAGGCTACACATCGCTAAATGAAGTTGATTATGAGAAAGGGTCTTCGGTGTCCTTGCCCATGTCACGATATCAAGACACCAGTTGCAGAGTTCTTAGACGTCAGTTTGAATTTTGAACTCACTATAGAATATTGTAAGATTATCTGATGGAAATATTGAAACAAATGATCCTCTGTTCTGATGCGTACCAAATAATTCCAAGTTGGCCCTTGGCAGCCGGCGAGTAGCCGACCCTACATTAAATGAATGGGGAATGTTTCGGACGGCAGGAAATACGCTAGCAGCAAGAAACTAATAGCTTTCCAAGCGGAGATCTGCGAACATATTGATTGCACTGTACAATTTCACAATTTCCGAAAGAGTTGCGCCCATACAGAACTAAAGTCTCTTTTAAAAGTTCGCTTGTATAGAATTTTGGTGTATGAATAAGAAAGCGGGGTTTATATGAGCTAAATTTAGTGATAAGGATAAATTTCCTCTTCTATATACAAGCGCCGTTAAAAAGCGTTTTATAAACTGCGACGTTCGGGCTCGAAACGCAAATAAATGAGGTGTATGAATATGGACAAAGCCGAACGTTCCTGCTGAACGTCGAAACTGCCAGATCGACGTTTTCGATCTCTTTGTTTCATTTCATTCGTCAATGAAAGCAAAATATGATCCTTATATTCTTAGCTCAAAAACAAAGGATGCGAAGATTCCCTGAAAAAAGCAAATTTTCTTGATAGATTCGTCATCCAGAAGGTAAAAATACGCGTTCTCGGGTATTTCTAAACATTTCTTTTCATACTCAAAATGAAGTGTTGAGAGGATAGGACGGCCTGCCATTGTTTTCTTCTCATAAATAATTTTCCGTCGAGGTACCAAACAAAATTCGCTTGTTCGCCGTAGTATCCTTGTAGCTTTCTGTTCTGTAGGCAGCTTGAAAATGGTGCATAATATGACTATCAATCCACCCTGTTTTTGGCCCTCTACGAGAGAAAAACATAAGCAGTTGTTTCCTGCATTTTATGCACAGTGTGACGTTTGAATGTGTTGGCACTTCCGACCTGTATGTAAAGCCGTGCGCTTCCCCATTGTCCGCATCCACACCGACGGAGGAATAGAAGCCTCCGGAGCGAGTTTAAGATACGAGGCTCTCTGTGGTATGTAGACTCTTATTTTTAAGCTGAGGGTAGTTGCTTTCAGTTCAACTAAAGATGAAGGCATAGGTCAAGACAGAATCAGAAACGAACTGCAGGCCATGAAACCTCCTAGTAGCTGCATGTCCTTTATGGCTTTATTTATTTATTTATTCACATACGCTACCGTTCCTCTGGCGTTAGTGCAGGAATGGGAAAAGGTTCAACAAAATGTAAACTAAATATCCTAACAATACAACATTATAGTTCACAGCATTCTTGTAGAAAGAAAAAACACTAGAGATTGAGCATATATCGTATTTAAAAAATAACTCTAAGTGAGCGAAAAGTACATCACAGAGCCAAGGATCGCAGCTTCGATTCACACAACCAAACTAATTCGAACGTTTCTTTCTGTGCGTAATTAAGTGGCACATTAAAAAAATAAACTCCTTGTGATGAAGTTTTGGAAATTGCAGGTAGTGGGTATTATAAAAAATGCGGAAAGTCAAAATGGGGCAAAGGTGAAGTACTGTGAATATTTTTAACACATGTACTTGTCGCAAGTGCCACACGCCGAGAAAGAGTTCGACGGTGGTAAAAAGATCCTGTCACCCACCCGAAAGGTAAACCGCACAGACAATATTCAAGAGAAGCTTACTGGCTCTCTTAATCTCATCACAATTACAAATTATCAACAATTATTCTCAATCTGGATAAGTTAGGGTATTGCAAGTAGTCATTCTGGCTTTCTTTTGGAGGTGGGGATTGTAGGGGTTCAAATTTCCTTCAACCAGGTTTCACGAGCATTAGCCATCGGCTGCAGCCACAGTTGCTGCGGCCTATTTTAGCGACGTTTACATGAACACGACAGGAGCGAGTTGAGTTGAGTTAGCGGGTCGAAAACCAGTTACCAGGTTCATGTAAACCCCGTCGGGTCGGGTCGAGAAGACGACGGGGCGAGTCCAGTCAACTCCCTTGCAGGGAGTGGGTTGACTGGATTCGACCCCGCTGCAGGAAGCATGTTAACGATGTCGGGTTGAGTCAGGGCACAACGGAAGAGGAGAACAGTACGAAAAACGCTAGATATGTGCGGGGGAAAAACGAAATTTCGCGCCGTCTGCTAGTTCTTCGCCTCGACGTGAGGTGCCGTCATAATCGCCACTCGTCGAGTCGGGTTCATGTAAACCAGGTAGGGTCGAGTCCACGCATTCCCCAAATCGACCCTCCGCTGTCGGGTCCATGTAAACAGGGTTTCTATCTTGGTAAGCTTCCCGGCTGCGCATTTGTCTGGCTTCTTGTGGTCCGGTGGTCTGGGAAGCCTACCTGTTCCGGATGCATGTCTTTGTTTTTAGCGAGATGGCGTATGTGTAGGGAGTGCTTACCTAGGTTAAATGAAGGAAAGGCGCAGATGAAACTTCATGAAGGCGATGATGCTGAGCGCACAGTGCAAGGATGTTTTGCATTCAGGCCTGGGATCATTAGAGGGATTTATTTAACTTAAATATACAAATCATCTCACGCAAGTTTATTTCAGCCACAGTATTTTGTGTTAGATAGGTGGTGTATAATAACAATGACACGAGTCTTAGCATGGATCCCGGTGATACACAGGATGACACGTTATCAGTTTCGGATAGACCTCAACTCGGAGAAATATGAAATATACTGGTTGCGATTTAAAAGCTTGATATCCAGTTAACCATGAACGGTTTTTCAGAAATTGGTTTGGAAATGATTTGGATAGACCGACGAACGAGTGCTTAATTATCCTGTTCTTTCTTTGTTTATTTCCATCTGTATGCCGTGGATTCGACGCTTGAATTCAAAGACGTTATGCCCCAACATGCCACGCAAAGTGGTTTACTGAGAAAACAGTCTCAAGCTGAGAATAAATGGTTTGGTTTGGTTTGTGGGGTTTAATGTCTCAAAGTGATTCAGGCTATGAGAGAATAAATGTGAAAGAAACTAGCAATGCCGTGTGCGATTTACCAGTAGGGAAATTGTGCTAAATCTTCGCCGAAGGTGATGCTGATATGTCTGGAAAAAGTTATTAGCTGGTAGAGGTTCTGTAGTGTACATGCGAGTTATACATTCTAGCAGTTTGCATCATTCGAATGTGATGTGAGAGGGGGCAGATGTTTATCAGGTACTAGACCTACGCCATTTTCTGAAAGACAAGGTCAATGCAACTTTTCATGAGGTCATCACAGCAACGAGAGGAACCACAGCGCCTCGTATAGTTCTCGGACGGCACGTGGGTGGCGTAATTATGTTTCTCTTTTGCGCACTTATATTAAACCACCGCTCATGTATGCTCCTTATAAAGCAAAACTTGAGCGCAACCCCTTCATGCCTGCTCCCGCCGTACTTCCCACCTCCCATTTCCACCTTCCTCTCCCACATTTACTTACTCCGGCACTCCTCGCCTTCTTCTCCAACCACATATCCCTCCTCCACCTTTAATTTCCGCCCTCATCTTACGTCATTCCTCCATCTCTCCTTAAGCCTCTGCTTTTACGGTAATCACCCTTTTCTTCTTTTATCGCCAGCCCCCTGGTTGCGCATCATTAACATTCATCCCTAGTCATAGTCCCGTCTGTCCACGGTAGCCACCCTTCATTGGCGTTTCTCTTCTTTTTCGCCGTGCCTCAAGCCACTAATCCGCACGTTGCCTTTCACATTATCTCCATCTTCTCTAAATGTGTGGAGAGGATTTCCAACTTCTGAATTTGTCACTTGCTAGCTGCGTCAGGAGGCGGACACGACCAGTGGTGCATCCTGTTATTAGGGTACTTTAAGCTTCTTCTTTAAGTATATACGGCGCGCGGTACCGTTCAGGTTTACCCCAGCATCAATACGCTGGAATTCGATTCCTCAGAACCAGCGTGAAGTCTGTGTTCGACATGACCATGACTGATTGCAGGAGGCCGAACAGAACTTTGCGCTCAAGGTTGGCGCCAACACCCACGCCAACCACGACACAGCTCATTTCATAAACGGGTGTCTTAAGGCCTGCGCACTAATAGGAGCAGTAACCAATTCGGGTTGCCGCTTTCAGCTCTAGAAGCACCACTGTGATACATCGTGAATCAGAACCATTGAGGAGTAGCTCGCTTATTTTTGCTCTCATTCTCCTGCATATTTCTCTGATTAGTTTCCAAACGCCCCTGGCCGATCGAAAGCTGTGAGAATCACGTTATAATTCGTCGTTATAAAAATGTTTCCATTGGCTAATAGGTGGCGCTGCTCAGTCGGATGCCTTTCAAACTAACCAATCAAAAACAAGTTAACCAATCTAAAACAGTAATTAAGATATATGGGGGGAAGATGAGCATGATAGCAACTGCTACCACCCCGTTTCAAAGGGGACGCTTCTATATTCCATCCTTCCATCCATTCATCCTTCCACAGAAACAGTTAACCATCTTATACTCGAATGTGATGTTAACCATCCGGAAGTAGATGCAGACGCAGTCGCTCTTCCTGAGGCCCTGGGGTTTAGAGATACCAGTGGCCGGGTGAATGAGCCTGCGGTGGAAGCTAGGAAAAAACTATTGGAAGATTGGTGGCTTAAAAGCAGAAAAGTAACATAATGTCAGTAATCTAGTAACAAGAATTCAATCAATAGAAAGATGGTATAGGTAACTGATCAAAACAATAATTAAGATATAGGGGGGGGGGGGGGCGAGCATGATAGCAACTGCTAGCACCCCGTTTAAAAGGGAACGCTCCTATATTCCATCCATCCATCCTTAGAGTTACAATATAGGCTTGTAACGCCTTTATAGGCTTTAAAGCCTATATAGTAACTCTAGGATGCCTTATAATGCGCAGCTGCAAAAATAAATTTAGCCTAGAAGATGCTACGTGTGCAGCATCTGGTGAATCGGTACAAACAATTGAACGTCTAATAGTAGACTACGATGGCATGCACCCGAACGTCGATACAAAATGCGCAAGTTTCCCTCAGGCCACAGGTTTAAAGACAAGCAGTGGTCGGGTTAATGAATCTGTGGTGCAAGTCAGCAAAACGTGATTAGAAGATTTCTGGCTGAAAAGCAGAATGATGAGGTAAGTTCAGAAATTAAAATTCATAAATGAATTGACGAAATAGTTGACGGGATTATAACACTATTCAGAACACAGAGAAAGACCTGAGCATGGTGTAAACTGCAACCACTCCGTTTCAAAGGGGGCGCTTTTATGTTCCACCCATTCGCTGTTGTCTGTGGGACAATGGGACTCTATTGTTGACAGAACGATTGCATGCTTCTCGCTGCCACCGGTCACTGTGAAGACGATAGGTTTTCTCGGTGTTATACAGTTATGCTCAAGCTTGGCAATAAAGAGTAACAAAATTGCCGGAGACAGTTTTGTCATCTTGTTTCGATTGGCATGCACATTAGCGTGTAACATGTGAAATGTCGACCAAAATTAAAAACAAATGTAATCCTTCACTAGTAATAGAGCAATGCTCTTGAGTTTGATGTTATGGTTGGTGCTCATATGTCAGTAAGTATATTCACCAGGTTTATGTAAGTGATTGTCCTCGTAAAATGTTTAGTGTTGGGTGCGTTAAGCTCCACTAGAGCTTGATTACGATATTGGTCAACATATCCAGGTTCCATTACAATCTACGTCGTTTGCATTTTTTTCAGACACCATTTTTCTTGGGCACATCAAGTAGCTCAAAGAATCCGACAGTATGTCCTGGCTGCTATTTGGCGCTTGTTTGCTCGTAGCCATGCTCACACCGGTAAGTAGCGTTGACTAACTTCCCGCCCTGCCCTCTGGTTTAATACAGTTTTCCTAATGTACAAAATTTTCATAATAATTCTTCAAAAATATTTTCATGTGGCGTCTGCTGTTCCCCATCTACTGTTTGAGCGTGAACGTGGACGCATCTGTTCTCATTAATAGAAACATGGCCAGTCCTTCGGACTACCTTGTCAGTTAGTCGAAGACTGAGGTTGTATTATGTTCGAAAAACTGCAAAAAAGCGCAATGTTTCGATAAAAATCTGCATGTTGCCCTTTCACTCCTAGCGTTCTGCGACAACTTCATGAATTTTTTTTTTCATTGCTGCCAGCAAGTACTCATACATAGCCAAAACATCTCGCTCATTGTTCGCGCTATTTGCACATCATCTAACAATCTGCTCGATTTTCTTCATTACGCGTATAACTGAACCCATCCATCGCTGTTTAAGGGGTTGGCGTACGTCTAAGTGACAGATAAGTGAGTTACTGGGCAAATCTGAAATGCTCCTTAGTTTACGCTTTTTATGTTTAATGTCATATAGGCCATTTCCAGCATCATAGGTCTATGTTGTTAATGATGGTCTGCAAAGCGCATGTGTACTGTCGGATGCTATTTCACGGAACATAATGCAATCATTAGAAAATAGCCAAATGGTTGATAAAACGCAGTCCAGCTGGCCATTAATATCGATTAGAAAAAGTTAGGGCCCGAGCACACTACCTTAAGGAACACCGACAATAAGAGGATACAAGGCGGTCTTAGCACCGTTGGCAGTGACGACCTGTTGGAGGAAGATTAGAAAGCTGTCGAGGCATACTATAGTGCTTCATTATCTAGTCCAATATAGCATGATTTTACGATAGCAACTGACGTCGCATTTTATCAAATGCTTTAGCCAAGTCTAAATGTATGCCTCAGGCAAGTCATATTTGTTCTCCGAAAATGCGTTCAAGCGTGAACAAGGAATGAGGTTTTCGGAGAGCTTTGCCCCTTAGATGCGGCGTTATATCTTAAATGCATCTACTCAACACACACACACACACACACACACACACACACACACACACACACACACACACACACACGTTAAAGAACCCCAGGTGGTCGAAATTTCCGGAGTCCTCCACTACGGCGTCTCTCATAGCCTGAGTTGCTTTGGGACGTTAAACCCCACAAACCAAACCAAACCAAACACACACACACACACACACACACACACACACACACACACACACACACACACACACACACACACACACACACACACACACACACACACACACACACACACACACACACACACGCACACGCACACGCACACGCACACGCACACGCACACACACACACACACACATACACATACATACATACATACACACACACACACACTATATATATATATATATATATATATATATATATATATATATATATATATATATATATATATATATATATATATATATATATATATATATATTGGCGCGTTGTTTTTCCTACCGCTTTGCATTTATTATTCCCCATGCCTAACATTATCATGAGGATAATTCTTGCCAACCAATACCACCAAGAAAAAACATATAAAATATTCCCAACGTTTGCCTTTGACTCGTAGGCTTTAGGCTCATTTAATATATATATATATATATATATAGGATGCGAGAACATATAACGTACTTGACCGCTTAAAAAATTATAGAGCGAAGTATACGCTTCATTTAAAGAACATTTTATTGGACTCGACGTTTCGACCAGAAGCTGGCCTTCATCATGAGTGCGAATGCAAAGATGCCGATGGGTTCTAGAGGCGAAGAGTGGAAATAGAAACAGGTGGCGGAGAGGCGTACAATGGTATTGTAGTGGTGGGTGGGGTAAAGAGCAGGTGCAGGCGAAGAGGGAAAAAAAGTGCAGGTGGGGAGTGCGATAAAAAAAAAAGACAGCACATGGAAGGAAGCAGAGTAATAGGTATGATCACAGGCGACGAAAGCAGGTATTGTATGGCCTTCATTGTGTGCATGGTGGGGGAGGTTGACATTCCTTGGGTCTACTGGCAGTAAGCTTGACTTGGCAGTTTGGGTGAGTTTGCGGGAGGAGTTGAGGGGGTAACTGAACTTTGAAGGGGAGAAAGAATACCAGGGCTCTCATTTATACCGGCCTGCAGGGCATTAAATTTAACTATAAAGTACGATTCTCGTTGTTCCCGTTCCTGGTTACTAAGGAAGCCGCTCTGGAGCAGGATAACTTGGAGGTGTTTGGACAGGGGAAGGTGGGGGAGAGATTTAGTGTTGGTTGTTGAATCGGATTCGGAAGGGGTTCTCGGTCTGCCCTATGTATTGGATTTCACACTCGCCACCCTCGAACATGTATACCACGTTCCTGGAGTCACAATTCAAATTTCCGAGTATGAAGTGTTTAAAATTAGAGTGTGTGCTCTTTGCCGTGGTCGTTATTTGCATGTGTTTGCAAGCTTGGCATCTATACTTTCCGCACGGCATGCAACCCACAAGATCTGCTTTATCGACAGTAGAGTAGACTACATAATTTTGTAAATTTTTTGGTCGTCTGTATGTAACTCGCGGAACCACAGACAAAATTTTACAGAGGCACAAAGAAAATCATCCCGGTCGACCAATCGTATCCGGCATTGGCACGCTCACCGAACCAATATCTAACTACATCAAGCCTCATCGCACTTTACTGGTCCAAAGTGCCCTCTAGTATGTTTTCTTCCTTTTCTACCATCGAGTAGTTGGTCTCAGCCTTGGTCAACGTTCAATTTTGGTTCGTTGGTAAACATTTATTAAAATAGTCAAGGGGCCGAAAGCCCAGATCTAGGGATCGGCCAAGACTATTTGGAATCTGGCAGCCTCTAGAGCAATACCGATGAGCGCTCGTTGGTCGTCCAGGGTAGAGCTGCGTAGACGAGCCTCCCAGGTATGTTGTGTGGGTGTTGGCGTGTGTTGTGGACACGTTCAGACCACATGGAGGAGGTCTGCAGGGATATTGCGGTGTTTACCCATCGGCATATACCGTTCAGGAAATATATTATGGAACCTTTTGGGATTGAGAAAAGAGTCCGTATTCAGTTGGCGCCATATGACGGCCTCTGTCTTTGTAAGTTCTTGGTGCGGAGCTGGATAGAGTTGGCGAGAAAGACGATAGTGATGGAGCAGGTCGCGTGAAGTGATTATGGTGTCTTTTCTGCGGGATGATAAACTGCTCGGAAAGTGAGCCCTCGAGCTAGCTCATGTGCTCCCTCTTTACCATTGAGCCCTATGCGGGCGGGAGCCCATAGCAGGAGGGTCAAGCGTTTGGCGGATTTTATATGAGTAGGCGAAACGCTTCGACTAAAATACGGCCATCAGTAAAATTAAGAACGGCGCGCTATGAGTCACTTATGACTACTTTAGCTGCAGAAATGGAGAGCGCGAGATCAATAGCTACTTCCTCCGCTGTAGTGATATGTGAAGTGCGTACGGAGCAGGAGCCAAGAAGAGTCATGTTCTCATCTGTGGCAACCGCCGTTGCAGCAGTCCGAGTAGGATGGTCTGCGGCGCTTCTGATTAGGGCATGCCATTTCAACATCATTAGAGCAAACACCTTTGCGTGAACTGCTTACAGGGACACTGTCGATAGACTGCACTTGAGCCAGCACTAGAGGAGAAGCTGCATTTAAACTTTCAGCACAGGTTTGAGATAATATAGATGCTGGAGTCAGCACAGGTTGAGGTGGGTAAGATGACTGGCTACGAACAATACCAGACAAGGCTTCAGTAATGCTGGTAAGCATACGGTCAACCACGACAGATAGGACTTTTTCAACCGTTGTCACAATTGTGGTAGACAACGTGGCCTCAAAGTCTGGAGTAGAAGGGCGCACGCAGTTGGCATAAGTGTGCCTTTTGCGATCAAGAAGGACATAAGCATCTGCTCGAGAGCAACGATTCTCTTGAATTAATTCTAGTAACGCCCGCTCCTGAGAACGTTTCTCACAAGTGGCGTCATCAGCCGAGTGTTCGTTACTACATAGGCAGCAGCTAAGTTTTGCAGCGGTACAGCTATTAGAGGAGTGTCATTCCCCACACACCCTGCATCTAGTCGCAGACTTACACGCTCTTACACTGTGTTCAAATCACCAACAGATAATACATTGAAGGGGGCGAGGACGTAGCGGGTAATTGCGATAGACAATTGGCCAAATTTTTAACTCAGATGGACACATGAGACCGGCAAAAGTTGTTATAACTGACTCTGTAGCAACACGCACCCTGGCCACCATGCGAGAGCAGCGATACACTGAAAGAACAACAGCTCCTGCGTCCTGAAATTGCTCCAAAATTTCTTGAGCACTAGATGCAGGATCTACTTCACGCACAATACCCTTAGTGCAAGTCAGCTGTTCAGGAATAAAGGCTTTGACAGGAATCGAGGTAAAAGAACTGCAGCGTAGCAGATCTGACACACAATTAATTTTTGCAGACTTGCAAAGTATACCTCGTCTCCCGAAAGGTCGCACCTCAGAGATATCAAGGTATACTGATCCGTCACTCTTGAGTTGCTGCTGAATAGTTTTCGGATTTTTCATTTTCAGCATTCAATCGCCTATCGGTATGAGTGTGACAGGAATCACATCGACACTATTTTTAGCAAATTATTCCAGAGGCAAGCTTTCAATCGACAGGCTGGCGAACCAATCTGCCGAACCCCCTCCTGGGGAGGTGAAAGAAATGCCTGTGCGCAAGGTAATGAAACCCTTACATTTCCAAATCCTATCAAGCTAGCCTGAACCCTGACCAAAACCCCCCTGAACGTGGAAAGGCCTCACCACGAAGAAGCACCAGACACCGAACACCCTGAGGACTTCCAGGTTAACGCGAAATGCTGTGCCTTGCCTGTCGTGACCAGCCAGCAGTCTTGCTCGACAGCTGTTTCGTCGTTTTCGATAGATTGATGCAAAGATTTCGAGTAAGATATGTATGTACAATTACAGACAATTTGTTTTTTTTTTTATTTTTCACACATATTCCTCCAAGAAACACTTCACTTTTTTCTTTTTCACACATATTTCTTCAAGAAACACTCCACTAAAAGTTGTTGACTGTCATGAAGGAAGCTTTGTGGTCGCAGAAATGAAGAGAGCAATTGGTGGAGGCAGCACGTGGGCCCATAGGAACATTGCGCGGCGAAGGGATAGCAGCAACTGACTGATGCCGCAGACGCCGCTAACTAGTCAAGACAACGTGGCTATGCGTTTCGGCTTGGAACGCACCGTGATCCGCTGATAGCGAGCAGGCGCTTTGGCAACCGGAGATTGATTTACTGATTGATTTATAGGAAGGGAAAGGCGCAGTCACTGTCTCACTTGTTCTCTGTGGACACCTCAACCGCGCCGTAAGGGAAGAAAGGGAGGTGGGAGTGAAAGTCGAAAGAGAGAAAGAGGAGCCGTAGTGAAGGGCTACGGAGTAATTTCGACCACCTGGGGATCTTTAACGTGCGCTGACATCGCACAGCATACGACACCGCTTCGTTTCGCAGCCGCCGAGGTCGGGTTCGAACCCGGGTACTCCGGCACAGTAGTGGGGCGTCTTACCACTGCACCACCCCGGCGGGGCTGGCAACCGGAAAAAACACCGTTGCCGCCACGCAGGAAGAAGGGGGGGGGGGGGGGGGGGGCACGCGCGGTCACCGCCACGGAAGAAGAGGAGGGGGGGGGAGTGTGCGTTGCCCCAGCTGCGGAGGTGGTTACGAGGGACAACGCCGACGGCAACGACGCGAAACAGAGAAACGGGAGCTAAAGAGCTGCGCTTTAAAATTTTGCGATGGTCGATGCGCTGCACTGCGGAGAAAGCTCGACTTCGGCCCGAGTGCAATAGTTATATAACCGCGCACCTCCACCAAGTGTTAAAGCAGGGCGAACAGGCACCGGTAGTGGGCATTCCCGGAGTGTTGGTTATTCAGCTTGTAGACAGCTAGTCCGCAAAAGCGCTTCTTCTCTCAGCCATCTGTCCACATAATCGTAACGTTTTTATAATATATATATATATATATATATATATATATATATATACAAACAGGATGTCACACAAGTTTCCCGATTATTCATTTTATTCTAACAACTTTTTCGGACGGTGGACCGTCCTTCTTCAGGGTAGAATTGCGAATTGAGACATCCTCAATTCTACCCTGAAAAAGGATGGTCCCCTGTCCGAAACTATTATTAGAATACAATGAATAATCGGGAAAGTTTTATGGCATCCTGTTTGAATTTCCCTGGCCCATTAGTCAAAAGCAAACTATATATATATATATATATATATATATATATATATATATATATATATATATATATATATATATATATATATATATATATATATATATATATATATATATATATATGTATGTATATATACGTCCCCCAAAAGTATGAAAAGATTACCTATGTTTTTGAACTGCGAGTGTCGTTTTTGAACTGCGGGTGTCAGTAGAAAAGAATATGATGTGTGCGTGAACACAGTGGAGGACCATATAGCTGACACAGGATATCCGTAAAATACAGCACAAATATTCCTGACTAACCTAATCAGACTGAGTTCCAACTGTGCTACCATAAGAAATATGCCGCTCTAATATTACGCCGCATTCCACTTTGCAACTAACGAGCACAGGTTTTATATGTAGATAAAATATGGGATGTATTCACTGTCATGAAACGTGTTTTGTTCCCGTAATACATGCAGGGCATTTGCAGAGCGACCTTCAATAAAGTTCTTCTAAAATTCATATTAAGAATGGATTTTACAAGTCTGTTCAGTGGTAACGCATCTTTGAAAATAACTTAGTAGCAAGTCAAAACTGTCATCAATAAAACAGATCCCTTTTTTTTTTCAAACGATTTTCTTGCAGTGACATCTATTTTGAAAAATTCTCATTATTGGCATTACACGAACGAAATAAGTTTTCTGATACCATCGAACTACTTTTACTTTCCTGTTCTTTTCACTGAAGCTATATTCCGCAGGAGCTATATTTTTCAAATTGACTAATCCTGTTTATTGGTGTTTGCAGGTGAAAAGAGTGAGCGCAGAAATTAATCCACCCGGTAAGCGGCACTTCCCATTTGGCCAGCGAGGATCGTTTCAAACATGGCTGTGTGAAAAAACTGTAAACCCTGCCCACACAGTACTGAACAGTGTAGTTCTTGCATAATTTTCCAAATTAAATTATCCCCAAAAGCGTTTGGCGTAAAAACCGAAGAATGTAGCTGCACACATACTGTTTATAAGGTTTTAGTAGTTCGTGTAAAGAACAATATAAACTAGATCTGTAAGTGCGGGGCAACATATCAAGGAGCGTCAGATACTCATATATGTGTCGGTGATATTAGGATGTTCCCAGAAGTGAGCACTCCACATTTATTGGAATATAATAGACTATTTTGCGGTAAACTTATATGAGTGATTATTTACTCTCATGAACAAACAAATACCCTACGATTTATGCTTGTACATTATCCCGTGAAAATATTCCTGTGCTCGATTTAAGAAAGCATATTTTCCCATATTCCGGTTGTATTGAAGTGTGAACGCTAAAAACGACGTGCCATGAATACAGCAATGTATCTTTTAAGAGTTTTTTACCTCCTTAAGTAGCAAAATTTCTTCAAGCCATAAATGTCTTTATTTCCAATTTTGTACATATGACCCTGCTTTTCTGAAGGTTGTGGAATTTCCGGCAGCCAGAATCTAATCCTCAACGGCAGTGAGGCCAAACAAGGCCAGTTTCCATGGATGGTACGTCAGCAACATCTCCACTTTTATTTCATTTTTATCATTGGGCAGCGATGCTGCCAGTCTGCCAATGCATTAAACAGTGCTACGCGTTAGTCTGCGTATAACGTAAGACAGTAAATAGGATCAAGTTTTTCTCTACACAATCCGGATACTTTTTTCTGACACTATGTTTCTAGGACAGTTATAAGTCTACATTTAAAATTGCTACAGCAGATGGTGTTTTTGTCAAGAATTATTGGAATGGGCTAAAAAGGCTATTTGAAGGAAAATATCCATCGGCTAGACAGAAGTGCTGGACTCGCATTTTTACGGCTTGTGCATCACTCATGGACAGTGCACACAATGCACAAAGCTGAACTACGTACTAAGAGTGTTGTGCCGCTTGTCGTAACAACAGTGGCGCTACCGCAGGTAGCAGGAAGCGCTTATAACTATATATATTAGATGCCAAAAATATCTTGTGAAAAGTTTTTATTTTGCATTCATGCATGTGCCTATTGGCAAACAATGACAGGGAGAATTTGCTCTGAGATAATTCTTTAGCGACGAATAGTATTAAAAGAATGCACTGTGTTTTAAAGCAGCCGTTGCGGTAAGACAAGAACACTGACGTACACTTTAAGACGCAAGGCAGCCAGGTAGCGTCGCTCTTAAATGAATCCTTGATTCCCGGAGTTTGCACGGGGCAAGAAGAAATAGAAGCTCTGGGCTTATAGGGGAATAAATGCGTTTTCCCTGCTTAGTGGCTGCTGACTGTCCAAACAGCCGCCACCATCAACGGATCGCATGCACTACCGAACGCTCGCCGACCGCGGCGGGACGTCATCTTGTGAACAAAGAAAGAACACGTCAAGATAACAAACAGGCATATACTGCTGTGGTAATAACACCCCTAGCAATTAAAAATGGTAATAAATCTAGGTCGTCCGACTCACCAGCAAGGTTACGGGCATGCTCACCCACGATAGGGCAGGATATATTTCCGATTGCGGACGGAACGAGCAGGCGGGAACCATGCTGACAAGGGCTCAGCACGCAGCGATGCGTCTGCATGCAACGAGTTCCTGATGACGGCGACAGCACCCCCTCCCCCACGTGCGCAGTGAAGAAGCTGTCGAGACGCTCGTGGTACCGCAATGCTGACGCCATTCCTGATTGTTGCAGTAACTACTATGACGACATCGGGGTAAGACAACTTTAAATGGGACGTTGGGAGATCGTTCCTCACAGAACTAAGGGGTTACAATACAAGCAATTGCAGTAGGAGACCGCTGAGAGACAAATGACCTAATTTCATTGTCACCTTCAATTAGGATATACCGTAGAGCATCCATGATAAAGGGCATGTGAGAAAAATAAGAAATAAGTAGATCATGTGCTTTTCATCGTGATCCCTCACGAAAAGTCTTACAGCCCCTAATAATGACACACCAGCCTGTTCTTTGCGCATGCTAAAAAAATGAAAGTAGCGAATTTACGCCTATAAACCCGACTACAAGGCCTAAAACAAAACTTTGCAGATACCCAAACTCCGCCTTCAATGGGATCAGGCGGGCCGCTGAGGAATGCCGTAGGCAGGAAGTAAGCGAGCCGAGCGCGCCGATGTCGAGTGATATTTAGTTTCTTTTGAAATCCCTCTTCGCGTCTCTATACCCTTCCTGTTGACCAAAAACGTGCTCACACACGAAATATTTGTTCAGGCTCAAGGTGCGCCACTCACACTATGTCTGCCTTTCCTAGGTATCGAGACACTCTTTCAGACAGAAAGAAACCGTCGTCTATTAGTCACTAAGTTCCAGGCGCATTAAACATTCTGCCATATTAGGTTGTCATGACTCTTCTGAGGGGTACTGGGATAACCAACAGGACAGTGTTCAGAGGTTTCATTGCATAAGCCCACCTGAATTTGCAATTTCCCTTTCCAGGTAACAGCTGCACAGAATTTGTCCGAGGCATTTGATTCGTTCCGTTAGGTCCTTTTAGTACTGTGGCTAACTTTAGGGGCTATGAGTTCTGAATCAAAATCTTCTCACACAACTACCATCTTGGAACCTAAGTGAATACTGACGTGCATTTCACACCCATTTACCATATACTCGATGAATTTATCCTTCAAAGAAACTAAATCGACGGTACCAAGAAACATACCCGCTTCCTTCAGCTTTGAGCTCGACCCCTAGATGATTACGCGTGCCCGTGCATGTCTTCGCACAATGCGGCATTTGTTGCGCTTTGTGCACCTTCTACATTTTTCTCTGCACTTGGCTTTTGAGTGCACACTGTATCTACAAACACGCAGAATTCTGGCCACTAAACTTCAGCTCTTTTACTCAGCACATTCCCAAAGGGAATTCATTCATTGTCAAACTCGCCACTTTCTCTGAGGTAAAGTACTTTTATTGCTTCCAGGCACTTTCCGTATGTCCAGACATTGCTCCTGCAGTCTCAAACATGCGGATAGCATCCATCTAAAGCTGTGCTCGCATGGTCGAGTCGCTCAATCTAATGGGAAACGCTCATGAAGGAGGTGTTCTTTAGGATCTAGAAATAAATCGTACCTGAAAGCAGCGCATGTAGTAGAGTTAAAATCACGTCGTCCCCTCCTGCCTGGATGGTTCGGTTGTAACTGGCGCTCTCCCCGACGACTGCAGGAAGCAACGAGCAAAGACCAATGCGAACACACTAACAGGACAGGCGCTAAGTTTTGGCTAGTCATCAGTTCTCGTTGCTTTCACGGTCCAGACAGGCGCTTTCATAGATGACAATGTATACGATGATCCTTACTTCACGCATACATAGTTACAGTATAGTACTCGGTAACTCGGTATTGCTGAACGTCTTTCAGGCTCTCTCGAGCATTTCTTGCCACGCATGAGTTCTAACTTGGAACCCACCACCTGTCTCTTAACATCCCGAGGCGAAAAGGTAAACCTCGATATCGACCGGCCCGCATGTCAACGCTAGTTTGGAAAAATGAAACCGTGGCGGCTGCTGAGCAGCAGCCATCACAAGATCTTCCCGCACAGCGGTGGTGGCCGATGATTCACTCACGACTCTCAAATGCAGGCGCGTCGACTTTTGCGACCATATTGGATGCCTGATTCCTAAAATAAGCGAAGTGAACCCATTAAGGTGGGCTAAAAGAGAGCTTTTGGACTTGCTTTACGCGTGTTCTCTCTATTTAATAAACGCGTGCCGCTTATCTCGCTTATCTCACGCACAAAGAAGCAGTTCAGCCTCCAATTGTGCATTAGACCTAACAGTGTGTTAATGGCTTTGGTCAGAAGCTTTCTGTTGGAATTCATTTTCGCGTACATACAATTTTCTACTCCTATATATTGCTACGGGGTAGGATCACACTCACAAACGTTTTAATTAGGCTTCAGTCTTAATAGTATTTTAATTGGCTTTTAATTGGGTTGATTTCAAATATCCGCCAAAATGGATATAAAGTCGCGCTTTAAACGAGCTGTACAAACTTGCCTGCGTTTCTTGATGTCGCACGCGGGACCCCAGGATTCCGGAAGGCTTTTGACCCATCTCAAAGATGCTTTTTGAGCTTTACGCTCCAGCCAAATCGCACACGTCAAGTGGGCTCATGACATCATACGGGCCGCCGGTGGCGGCCAATCAACCTGCCAATTTCACCTGCCAAAGGTTATACAAGAGACCTCGGAGGTTCATTCCTATCCTAACCTCTGAACTCAAATCAAAAGACGGAGTTGGCAGTTTCTCCGAACTTCGTAACAGCGAGAGGTATGGTCACAAAATCCATCGACGAATGGGTGGTCGGTCATTTCACTTGCCAACTAGTTAACTTAGTGTTTGTCAAGAAGAATTATCTTAATGTGAAAAACCATGTACAAGGTCGTAATTCAATGTCTTTGGTAGCCATTAATAATACACTAGTGTGACATTAAACGCTTGACTTTCATTATTTGTACTCTAGCTTGACATGAAAGCCTTGACTTTGAGAACCATATCCACGAGCAGTGAACCCAATGTTGGTTTGACTTGAAGTTGCATGAAGATTATTCTACATACATGTAATGGTGCTCGACTTCCGCACTTTGTGTACAGTCGACTCTAAAGTTCCAACCATCAAATTCTCAAGCATCGACTTCATGTCAATTAAGGTTTAAAGGAAGGGGGAAATATTGCGACAACGCTAAAGCTTCGACTTGGGGCGGACGCAGCAGCTGTAATATCGCCCTCCATTAACCCGCGGCAATTTGCACGCTTTAAATTCAATTCTTTATATATATATATATATATATATATATATATATATATATATATATATATATATATATATATATATTATATATATATATATTATATATATATACAGCATAAGTCAATAGACGCACTTGGTTGCTAGAGGTTATACGCAAGTGAAAAATAGCTTCACACTGATATAGCCTCATTAACTTTTTTTCTTCAGGTCTATCTGGATAACGGATGCGGAGGAAGTATTATAACAAAGCGTCATGTGATCACAGCCGCACATTGTTTATTCAAGTAAGGACGTATATGTTATTAAATGCACCAGTTAACGATAACTCATTCCCTTTCGCATAGGCACATTCACAGATGTTAATGAGCTGTTCTGCAGTTTTTCATTTTCGTGTGATTAACCTGCACTGGCCCCTTCATGAATAACTGCCTTGTAGTGGTGGAGGGGCTTGCGAAACTCAATGAAGTCGTGAGCTCTGCTGTGTAAGGTTACCTAAGATAGACAGGTCCCGGCAGAGAGTTCTGACAAAATGTGATTCACTGGAGAAGGTAATGGAAACCCACTCCAGTATTCTCTGCCAAGAAACCCTATGACCAGTCACAATAGCATTAATAATATGGCGCCGGAAGATGAGCCCCCCAGGTTGGAAGGCGTCCCACACGTTACTGGGGATGAACAAAGGGCGATTCCTAGTAGCTCCAGGATGAATGAAGCGGCAGAGCTTAAGCCAAAAGGACGCTCATTTGGGGATGTGTCGGGAAGCGACCGGAGAGTCCGATGTTGCAAGGAGATATATAACATAGCAACATGGAATGTAAGATCTATGACGCAAGGTAAACTGGATGTCGTCAAACGAGAAATGGACAGATTGAACACTGATATCTTGGGTATCAGCGAGCTCAAGTGGACCGGAATTTGGGGAATTTAATTCCGGCGACCATTATGTCTTTTATTGTGGGCACGAATCCAGGAGAAGGAATGGGGTCGCTCTCATAGTAAACAGAAGAATGGGCAAAGCATTGCTAGGGTACAACCCCAAAAACGACCGGATGATTTCACTTCGGATCTAAGGTCACCCTTTCTACTTAACAGTTATCCAAGTCTATGCACCAACCACTACTGCTGAAGAAGCTGACGTTGAGAGATTTTATGTTGACCTGCAATGCCTTTCAGACCACACTCCATTATCAGACGTCCTTTTTCTCGTAGGAGACTGGAATGCTAAGGTGGGGAGTGAAGAAATATCCGGAATTGTAGGCAAGTTCGGTCTTGGTGAGCCAAATGAAGATGGGCAGAGGCTAGTAGAGTTTTGTCAAGAAAACAACCTAACCATAGCAAATACTCATTTTCAACCGCATAAGAGGCGCCTGTACACATGGACTTCACCGGACGGTCTGTACAGGAATCAGATTGAATATATTATTTGCCGGCAGAGATGGAGAAGCGCGATACAAGCAGTAAAACCAAGGGCTGGGGCCGATTGTGGCACCGATCATCACCTTCTTGTTGCCAGATTTAAGCTTCGATTGAGGAAAACGCAGAAAACTAGAAGGCCTTTTAGTTATGATCAGGATCAAATTCCATCAGAATATGCTGTGGAAGCGAGGAATCGATTTCAAGAATTAGATCAAAATGACAGAGAGCCTGAAGAGATGCGGACTGGTGTTCGTGATATAATACAAGAAGTTGCTACTAAGGTAGTTCCAAAGCAAAAGAAATGCAAGAAAGCAAGAGGCTTTGCAAATAGCTGAGGAAATGAGGATGGCAAAAAGTAGGGGGGAAAGAGAAAGATACAATGTTCTCAATGCGGATTTTCAGAAAATAGCAAGAAGAGATAAGAATGCCTTCCTGAACATACAGTGCCAAGCAGTTGAGGACAACAGCCAATTGAGGAACACAAGAGCTCTGTATAAGACAATCAAAGATATCAAAGGAAGCTTCTGTGCTAAGCTGGGCGTGATAAAGGACAAACGAGGCAAGGACCTCACTGAAGCCTCAGAGATAAAGAAGAGGTGGCAGGAATACACAGAAGAACTATACAAGAAGGACCCGGATGTGCAAACCCAGCATAGGACGGTTGTGATTACTGATCTCGAGCCGGGCATCCTGAAGAGTGAAGTTGAATGGGCCTTAGCCAGCCTTGCTAAGACCAAAGCTAGCGGAATTGATGGCATTCCAGCTGAGTTGCTTCAAAACATCAACCATGACGCTGTTAACGTTTTGTATACATTATGTCAGCAAATTTGGACAACCCCGCAGTGGCAACAGGATTAGAGAAGGTCAGTTTACATTCCCATTCCAAAGAAAGGCAGTGCCAAAGATTGTTCCAACTACCGCACGATCGCGCTTATTTCGCATGCTAGCAGGGTGATGTTGAAAATGAAAATCCTCCAAGGTAAGCTGCAGCAGTATGTCGATCTGGAGCTTCCGGACCTGCAAGCTAGGTTTCACAAGGGCAGAGGAACTAGAGAGCAGATTGCCAACCTTCGCTGGATCATGGAAAAAGCAAGAGTTCCAGAAATCCATCTACTTCTGCTTTATTGATTATGCGAAAGCATTTGACTGCGTAGATCACAGCAGATTGTGGCAAGCGCTCCAAGAGATGTGAGCTCCAATTCACCTCATCTGTCTCCTCAGGAACCTGTATGAAGGGCAAGACGCGACAGTCAGAACTGCGCAGGGTCTTATTGATTGGTTTCCGATTGAGAAAGAAGTGAGACAAGGCTGCATACTGTCGCCCTGCCTATTTAACCCATATGCTGAGTGCATCATGAGGAAGGCCGGTCTGGACGAGTCTTCAGCTGGAGTGATGATTGCTGGGAAACGTATCAACAACCTCAGATATGCGCATGATACCACTTTATTGACAGAAAGTGAAGTGGAACTCAAGAGACTTTTGATGTGCGTACAAGAAGAGAGTGGAGAGTGAGAAGTTTGGGCTTAAACTAAACGTTAAAAAGACAAAGATCATGGCGTCTTGCCCTATCAAGTCCTGGAGCACCAAAGGACAAGAAGTGGAAGCTGTGACAGATTTTCTCTTCTCGGGCTCCAAGATTACCCGGAAGATGACTGCAGCCATGAAATTAGGAGACGCCTGCTTCTGGCTAGCCATGGCTAGCCTTGACCGCCAAGTAAAGAGCAGAGACATTACACTATCAACCATGATCCGTATAACTCGTGCTATGGTCTTTCCAGTTGTGATTTATGGATGCGAGAGTTGGACTGTGATGAAGGCTGACCGCCGAAGCATTGGCGCGTTTGAATTGTGGTGCTGGCGGAGACTCTTGAGAGCTCCTTCGACGGCCAGAAGATAAAATCAGTCGATATTGTCGACCGTAAACCCTGACTGCTCATTGGACGGTCAAATTCTAAAGTTAAAGCTCAGCTACTTCGGTAATCTGATGAGAAGAGAGGAGTCGCTGGAGAAAGATTTGATGTTGAGAAAGGTTGAGGGTCACGGGAAAAGGGGTAGACAGCGAACGCGATGGTTAGATGGCATCCTCGAGGCGCTGCAGATGAAGTTATGTGATGTTAGGAAGATAGTGAGAGACTGGGAAGCGTGGTGTGATATGGTCCATAGGGTCACGAAGAGTCGGACACGACTGAACGACTGAACTGAACCGAACCTGCACTGTACGGGATTTATGCAATAACCTGGAATTGGGAAAGAAGCACTAAGGAGCGTAAATTGCAGCATAGCCCGAATTCACATAAACATGTCCTGCGTACAACGCAGCCTTTAGTTGAATTTGACATAAAAGTGATATATTTATTTACTGCGATTGCGTTGACGGATTTACTCTTGAGCCGATGCGCTTACATTCCGGTACGCAGCCGCCGACAATCTCGTTCGCACCAACGCCGTCGCTTTTCCGCGGTCGTTATTTTTTTTATTTCGAGATGTTGAAACCATCTTGCGTTCATCTTCAGTGAAGCATAAGCTCGCGACCGCGTATGGTCCCTAAACCAAAGGCCTTACCGGGCGCTTCAACCGGACACTAACTAACCAAGACTCAGATTTAGCGTTGCCATATGTGAATTTCGCGTACAACTTTTCGAACCACGACAGTTATTCACCCTTCTTCCTGCTCTTTGGCAAGAACCTCGCTTTAGCTTTGGACACGCTGGTCCCACCCGCTGTCCACCGCATAGCTACCTGCGCAAGTGACGCCATTTCTCAAGCCACTGAAGCGCGCCAAGCAGCCTGTATACGACTCCTCGCCTCTGAAACTTCCCAAACGTCTCCCTACGATAGGCGCCATCACCATGTATCTCATGATCCTGGATCCCTGGTTCTTCTGGACCCCGCATACAGTGTTGACTTCTCGGTGATGGTGGTGATGGGGAAACTTTATTTCCAGCAAATACAGACGAGCGACCCGAATGGCCGCCCCTCGCTTAAACGACGGCCGCTAGTCATTGGGCAGCGGCGGCGTTTTCAGCCTGCTGGACTATCATTGTCCGTGTACCAGGGTCGCGGCCAAGCAGCAGAGCCTCCCAATGATCAGGGTCGCTTATGAAGTGGCTCGCAGGTAGCGACTGTGGGCATTTCAGGATCATATGATTTAGATTGGCTGTGGCATCACAATGTTTGCATTTGTCTCAATAAAGTCCTTCCGAATATAGGTGAAAATTTTGTTCCCCTCAGTTTCCCTCACAATAAGGGCCTTATTGTATGGTGTTCCAAGTCACCGATGTGACGTATAAACTTTACCCTCTGCTGTCCGCGTCCTCCTCTCCTCGCCCCGCTGCTGACATTGTACGTACTTACATGTTTCCCGCCTTAGGCCATACGAACTCGTGGCTTCTTTGCCAGTTCTTTGCCAGTTTAACACTGGGACGGAGCTCACTTCAGCCGGGGTTATGTTACTAGAAGAGGAAGGTGAAGTGTTTTTCTCCCTTTGGGGGTATCACGGAAGAGGAAAACGCGGATGACGACGAAGTGAAACTGTTTCGTGCTGCTGCTCGCTACTAAGTCAGTTGCGGCTGTGTTGTAATTCTTTTCATTACATTGTCTTACCGTAACAATATTGATAACTTCTGATAACCAGCGCCTACATTTCAAAGCAAATGTGACCTGTTCAAGCTAGCAACATCATAACGTCGCGTTTTTCTAGCAGGTTCCATGTGCAAATCTGCAAAATTGGCAAAACAAGAACGCCATGGTGAACAATAACGCACAGACTTCGAGAGTCAAGTCTAAAATGCAACACAACATAAGCTTGGCTTTGAAGCGGAATCCACTACAACACGTGAAGGCAAGGTCGCCATGCCGGGCACAGGTCACATCTCCGCATGCGCTGGTCCTCTTTTTGGCCAGTGCAGACCTGTTGACGCACGTTCGGGCGCCTGAGTGGGCTCAAAGGTCGACGAGAGCCACTGACTCCAGGACACCTAAGTGTAGTGCCCACATATAGATCAATGCTGACAATAAATGTTTTCGAATTAGTCGCTTCATTTGACCGGAATCTGTAAATAAAGAGCGTTACCACGTGTAACTATTACGGTTCTCGCTTATGCACTGGATTTAATGAAACAAAATTTGCTGTCGTAGTTCCGCTGGTGTTGCAGGTAGGATGCTCACTTCGCTCTTTTTGCAGCCAAAAATTAGGTACAATCAGGTATTAAAGTAAAGACAGCTTTGTGCAAATCTGGTTTGATTTAGTTTGGTTTGTGAGGTTTAACATCTCAGACCGGCTCAGGTGATGAGCGACGCCGTAGTGGGAGGGGCCCCGGAAATTTCTATGATTTGTGTTTTTTTTTTTTAATTTGCACTGCCATCGCACAGCATATGGGCGCATTGCTTTCTGGACAGAAACTTTGGAGCGTCTTTGTCATGTCGGCGCGGTGTAAGTGGGTGGGTCGGTTCAACCAGCTACTTTGTCATTGCGCTAGGAGAAGAGGCTTAGCAGCGGTTCCGATAAGTCCGTTATTATATTGTGGCCTGATGCCCTTTTCTTCATCTGTGCAGGGAAGGAATAATGGAGGATGTGAAGACTGTTTCATATGGCCATAATGACAAGAGATATGGCTTTCAAGTCGCAGTCAAGAAAGCGTTTCCTCACCCACGTTACAATGACATTACTGTAGTGAATGACATCGCCATTCTGCTGGTAATGTATTACATTTTAAGGGGAAAGCTTTTAATGACTCATGCTCGCGGCCACGCCGTGTCCGTCCGTCCTTAATGCTCTAGTTTCATGACGTCATCAGTGGTGTAGTATATCATACCTTGAAATTTATGACGTCATCGAGAGTGTAGTACGTCGTGCCTTGAAATAATTTTAACGTCATCAGTAGTGTAGTAAGTCGCTCCTTTAAATAAATGATGACGTCATCATAATGTAGTATATCGTGTCTTCAAATGATTGTGATTATGATGCCTAATAACCGGTCACGAAAATATGACTATTGACGACGTCACCAGGTGATTCACGATAATACGAAGCTGACACCGCCGGGCGTTCGATATAGGCGTCCGCGCGGCACAAATGCGGCACCCCAAGCAGACGCAGTACAGCAGGCATCAGCGGAGTTTCAAATTGATTTACAGAAAAGAAAAGGCGCAGTATCTGTCACAAGTCTCCGCGGACACCTTAAGTTAGGTGGGAGTGAAAAAGAGAGAAAGAGGTATCGAAGTGGAGGGCTTCGAACCACCCCGCAACCGATGATTTCGCCTCATCGCACTTTAATGGTCCAAAGTGCCCCTAGAATTTTTACAGCGTTGCCCCGCTGGGATGGTACAGTGGTCAGACGCCTTTTCCACACTTGCGTGTGAAAAAGCCAGACGGGACTTTGAAAATTCCCAGCTAGCAGGCGCCGCCAAGCGACGGCCTCTTTGTTGTTAAGGCGAAAATCTTTAATGGCTCATGCTGTCGTGGAAAAAGTGTGTCCCGCTCTTGCGGCGTTTGATTGGCCGAGGCGGGATGCGTTCCTGCCATCTGCAATGCCACACTTCAACGCTCGCCAAGCGACAGCAGCGATGGTCCAAACCACGGTGGAAGAATAGGTCCAAACACACTTGCCGGAGAAAGTGTGATAGATACTGCGCCTTTCCTTGCCTGTAAACTAATTATAATTATATGTAGCATCGTAACGAATGCCGACAAGAGGCTAACGATGGGAACCAAATTATAGGATAGGAAGGGTACGCTTTCAGAGACCCGCTAATTTTAAGGTGGAAGCCTTTAATGGCTCATACTGTCGTGTACAAAGTGTGTCCCGCTTTTGCGGCGGCTGTCGTGTGGCGTTCCTTGGTGCGCGTTCAAGTGCGGGATTGTAGATGGCAGGAACGCTAGAGAGATGAGATTTCTAAGGATTTCACTTTTCAGTAATTTAGTCGCTAAAGTCCCTTGTAATTTTATAGCGTTCGGTCCGGCGGTGGCAGGGACCTTCTTCTCAGTCTGTATAGTGTTCTAAGATTTCCGTATATGTTTGCAGCTTCTCGTCTATCCCATCGCAATCAGGCGGCTCTACATTCTAGCTCACTTTAGCTCTGTGGCTTCCCGGAAGTAGAGAGCTCGGGCTAGCTCGTGCGCCGCCTCGTTTCCAGGGATGGAATCGTGCGCGGTAGGGTCGAAATGATTAGAATCCTTCTTTCAAGCTTTCTTTGAACAAGAATGGCGGCCGGCGAGGACGGACGTATGTCTCTGTGCTCCGCCTAATCCGCTTCCATCGGCGATCTGCTTCATCATAGTCGCCTGCTTTTCACCCTTGTGAACCATCGGTGTGTGACCGAACTGCATCCACTCGGATATTATGTGCTGCAAAGGATTTTCGGGACTTTTTTTACGTGTTTTGTGCCGGACCTGAACCGCGGCCACACAGTGCACGTGCGCGGCCTGCGGCTCCGCTATGTCGGAGACGCCGGCCTCGGAAGAAGCCGGCTCCTCGCCTCGCAACCAAGCAAGTGACGCTCCTATGGATGCACAGGAATTTTCGTCTGAGATAGGCGCAGATGACTGGAAAATCAGGCTCAGAAGGAAATATGTTTCTGAGGAACAAGCGGAAAAAATTAAAGCGGCGAATGAAGCGAGAGCGACGAAGCTGCTTGCGAAGAAGACACTCAAGGAAGCGAAAACCTCGATTGTCCGGACTTTCCCGGTGCCAAAAGAGTGGGCGAAGATCGTACTTAGACCTCAGGGAGGCATAGAAAAGATAATCAAAGGATACTGGTTGGCGGAGCTCACCGATGTCATCGCTAGAACCACGGCAATGCGCGAAGAGGAAATGCAAGGTGATCAAATAACGACCAGTTCTAAGAATCAAACCATTCTGATTGCCACAGCATCTGAGGAAAGGGCAAGAAGGTACCAAGACATCATGGCACTCCGGCATAAAGTAGGCCCATCACCGGTCACAGCCTACCTTGTGACGCCGGATACATTCGGAAAGGGGGTTATATCGGAATCCCACCGGGCCTCTCGGGCCAAGAAATCTTGAACATCCTGAATAGATCAGGAAATGCGGCCATTGCGTCAACTAGACGGGACAAAACACAGGCACTGTGTTGCTCTGTTTCGTAGAAGACACGGTACCCTGGACGGCCAACTTCAAGGCAACGCCACTCAAGTGCAAACTATTCAAAAAGAAATACCAGGTGTGCGCAACATGAGGGCAATTCAGGCATAGGGCTGACGTCTGTCCTAATCTCGAGACGCGCAAATGCCGAGGATGCGGTGTTAAAAATCCCCTACCGGATCATACGTGCACCCCCAAATGTGCACTCTGTCAGGGGCAGCACCCCCTTGGGAACAAAAACTACATCAAGGTCTACAGGTCCCCATACATAGTCAAAAGAAAACTCTAGGAAAAGAAACTGAGAAAGCAAGATACCGCCCCTAAACAAGGGCACATTCCTCTAAAGAACAAGTTCAAGACCCTCAGAACTAAGGAGGCATGCTCCATCTCCCGCTCCCGCAGCCGCTCCAAGTCTGCCACCAGGCCAGGGCCAACAGTCAAGATCGCCATACCGGGGAAGGAGGACGCTACACCCGGGCCGGAACTTAGCGCTGGAGCAGGGGACCGACTCCGCAAAACACAACAGCAAGTCAAGGCGAACCTCGGATCACTCATACGTGACCCTGCGGACCCATGTGGCCTCAAGCAGAAAAGTACCTTGGCAGGAGGTAAGGACACGCAAAGGAATCTTGAAAGTAAAATAGAAAGACTAATCAGGGAGAATCAGGCACTCGTGCAGAAATTAGAGAAAATTGAGCACGAAAATGCAGAGTTGAGGAAATGATTGATTAAGCTCAAAAATCGTGAGATGAGGGACCTTCCCCCATTCGAGAGTGGAAACGAACCAGAAGGTGAACGTGGGCCCCCAGTAGAAAGAAGACCAAGTCTGAGGACACGCATCTCGACAAACTTGCCGTAGACATAAGGTCTCCTAAGGGACTGGAGAGGTCCAACTATAGGCAGGAAAATCTGCAAGTTAGAATGCTACACATGGAGGGCAGCCTATGTAGAATGGAGCAAACCCTTCTCGCCGCAGGCATAATCCCTACCAACAACGGCTGGCAAAATGGGCAGGGGACACAATAATTCGAGGAGGAAAGATGGCGTCATCTGGCAGTGGAACTGCTGGGGATTCGTAAGAAAAAGAGCGGTCCTTCAGCAGATAATACAGTCGAGCGAGGAACCACCCTTGGTAATTGGATTACAAGAGACCAACGCCAGGCATGTTGGCCTCAACGGATACAAATGTTTCCGCAGCTTGCTGGGGGACTCGGCTCGGGTGGCTACTCTGGTTGAGCACAATACGGCGGTTACTCAACACGAGGTTGACGGGGAAATTGAAGCAGTTTTGATTGAAGTCCATTCGGGAAATAATAAGAAAGAGAATCTCTTTGTGCTCAATGTATACAGCCCACCGAAACAAATCAATGCGCAATTCTCGCTCTTATTCAAAAAAGCTCTAAAGGTTGCCGGCTGCGAACCACTTCTAATCTGCGGAGACTTCAATGCTAAACACCAGGAACGGGGATATGATACACAATGCCGGAAGGGGAAGGGCCTGCTTGAATCCATATTATCCAATGGGCTGTCTCTAATAACGGATTCGGCGACACCGACGCGCATGGGTAACAGTGTCTGTAAGGACACCATGCCTGATCTTACACTATTTCACAGGTGCGGCCCAGTTGAATGGTGCAACACGGGAAAAAATTACGGCAGCGATCATATGGTTATGGAAATTCGGCTCAGATTTAATCTTCGGAATACCGTTTTACGAGCCAAAATAATAGATTGGGATAAATTTCGGTCCATCAGAGGGACTGCAGGTAATAAGTCCTGGTCTTCTCTGACTGAGTGGCAACAAGAATTTAATCAGCATATAAAGGAGGCCACGGAAGAACAGGCGACGAATCTCCAAGTCCCAAAATTAGACAAACACCTCCTACATCTCCTTAAATCCAAGACAGAATTGGAGGGAAGGTGGAAAACTAAAAAATGGAACAGAAATCTCAGAAGAGGGGTTGCTAACCTCAATAAGGAAATTGAGCGGTATGCAGCCAAGCTGTCCGAAAGGAGCTGGGCCGAGGTGTGTGATGAGATGAACTTCAACATGAGCCTTCCCAAGACCTGGGCTATCCTCCGCTACCTCATCGATCCCAATAACAGTAAGGGACGGACCAGACTAGATCAGATTAAGATCAAGCATAAGTTCCAATGGGAAAACGAGGAGCTGGTAGATGCAATCAGGACAACATATACATGTCAGGATCCCGGCCCGCCTCTACCCTGCTATACCGGGCCCGAGAATAAGGCAATAGACGCTTCAATTGAATTGGCAGAAATTAGGGCGGTCCTGCAGGATCTCAAAAAGAGATCTGCTCCAGGGCCAGATAATATCACAAACACTATGCTTAAAAATCTGGACGAAGACTCCTTACACTTCATTTGCGAAGTAATGAATAAAATTTAGGAAGGGGCAGGAATCCCAGAGGAGTGGAAAATCTCCAGATTGGGCCTTATTCCTAAACCGGACAAGAAACTTGAACTATCCCACATGAGGCCTATATCTCTCACCTCTTGTCTGGGAAAGCTCATGGAAAACGTGGTCCAAATCAGAATCTCTGGGCATATGGAAACCAAGGAACTCTGGCCAGTGGAGATGGTAGGGTACAGGCCGGGATTAAGCGCGCAGGATCATGCTCAGATTAAAGCACGACATCATGGACGCCCTGAGGACGATGCATCATGTAGAGCCATCCTGGGACTTAATCTCACTAAGGCATTTGATAATGTTGAGCACAGAGCGGCTCTCGAAGGCCTCAACTCGGCTGGAGTGGGAAGCAAGTGCTTCAACTATGTCAAAGATTTCCTCACCTGCAGGAAAACTGAAGTTAGCTTCGTGGGACTTAGGTCCGAGCCCATCAGTACCGGGGACAGAGGAACGCCCCAGGGATCTGTCCTCTCCCCGGTACTCTTCAATTTTGCAATGAAAGATCTCTCGTCCCATCTTAAGATAGAAGGCATCAAACATAGCGTCTATGCAGACGATATAACAATCTGGACCGATGGAGGCTCCAGCGCCGATATATCGCATAGGCTGCAGGAAGCGGCGTATATAGTTGAAGACTACGCCCTAGATAGAGGACTATCTTGCTCCCCTCACAAATCTGAACTTTTTTCATTGTGCAGCAAATCACAACTAACCAGGGAATCCCACCTACCGCACCTACACAAACCAGTGGAAGTATACGTGGGAGGGAGCAAAGTACCGAGAGTCAGCACCATTGGGATACTGGGGTACTTCCTACAGCAGAATAGGAAAAACACCACCATCCTGAAAAAGCTTCAGACGTATGTCGACCAGATAACGGGGATATTCAGACGAATCTCTCTCAGGAACAAAGGCCTTAGAGAACACTGCCTAATAAAACTGCTTCGTGCCTTTGTAATCAGCGGAATAGCTTATGCCCCTTCCCTTTCTCAATCTCAATCCTGGTGAAGTAGAGAAGTTAGAGAAAATGATCAGAACGTCATTCAAAAGTGTTTTAGGCATCCCCCCCAACTCGTCGACAGAGAAGCTTCCAGCTATGGGAATGCATAATACCTGGGAAGAGATTGCTGAAGCGGTCAGGGAGGCCCAGATTTGGCGGCTCAACTCCACTGTAGTGGGCCGAAAAATACTGCAAGAACTACAGCTTCAGTCAGTTGAGTCACCCTATGTCGCTGAACGCCTGGAGCTTGAGACGCGGAAACTACTGAAAATTGCACCGATCCCTAAGAATATGCACCCGATTCATGACAAGGAACGAAGACAGCATAGATCAAAATTTATTCAAAGCAAACTAATAAACGACTCTCCTGAGGAATCAGCCTATTGCGATGCTGCCTACGGGCTAGAAGGGGCCGCAGTCATAGCAATGGTAGATGGGAACCACTCCCAGAAAGTAATTGGATCCATTAATACGCGTAACGCTTTAATAGCTGAAGAGGCTGCGATAGCGCTAGCATGTACAGGCACTAAAGCCAGAACTATCCTTTCAGATAATAAGGCCTAACTTCTAAGCAGGCGGCCAGTCTACTGAGAAAGCACCCACTAAACCGGGAGGTTTCAGTCATCTGGGTTCCAGCTCACATGGGTCTCCCAGGCAATGAGGCTGCCCATCGCCTCGCTCGAGATGTATACACCCGAGCGGCCATAGAGACCCCGCTACCCGGAGACAAAGACCCCCTCATCACCTACAAGGAGCTCTCTGAAACTCCCAGAGTAAATAGAAGGATCTATCCACCACCCGATAGGTTCCTAATACCCTCAGAATGCAGGGCCTGGCGAAAAATTCAGGCCAATATTTACTTTTTCGGGTTGGTAATTTAGTAATGTAATGAATTACTGTTGGTAATAATTTCGCAGCAAAAGCAATTAATTTCTTTCTAAATTACTCTTACTAAAGGGCGCCACTACTCGTTCAACAGAAAACAAAGTAGAGTGCCGCGAAAGCAGGAACGAAGTGCAGCAGCAAGCCGAAGCCAGCGTAACGGATCAGCAAATGAGACAGAAATAAGGAGAACAGTGCGTCTGAGACCTCGTGTGTAGCACGGTCCTTTTGTGCGGCTATCCCATGACAACCACTTTCCAAGCAGCAGGATGCAAGACGTCAAGGGAATGCCGAAGGGAGAGGTGGTGCAAGAAGGCTGGAGTTGAAAACTAGTTGGGAGCGCGGCGCAGTGGCATTCCCTGTTGCGTCGGTTAGGGCACAATGGTGCCTGGTTACACTCGTCACCACGTGACGAGGGAGGATTGGGGTGGGGGGAGATCGGTGGAAGGGTCCATGGCATGAGCCACCGTGGCTTGAGCATTACTGCGCAGTGAGCATAAGGAGTCGACGTCGATTTTTGGGACTGCGGAAGAAATAACCTAGATTCTTCGGGCTCTTCAAATGGCGGAGACAGCTACGGGCCAGCAAGACGCTGGGTTGGCTGGTCATTTCACGACCCTTCGACCATGCTTCTGCTTTTGTTTTTTGATGTTGTCGTTTTCGACATGGCAAGTGCTGTAGGAAAGAAGGAAGGAATAGCTCTCTGGGACAGAATTTGGCGGGAAGACGAAAGGATGTGTGTGCTTCGCCTCTAGAGGACATGTTGCTGTTTTGTTTACTAGGTTTACTTAGTTTTTGAATGAATTGAACCTAGAAAGTAATTTAAAAGTAATTGAATTACTCAGTAGAATAATTGTTATGTAATTTCATTACTTTTTGGGAGCAGTAATGAGTAATGCAATTTAATTACGTTTCTGCGATTTTCAGCAAAGTAATTAGTAATCTACTTTATTTCCTTTTTAAAAGTAATTTTGCCATGTATGGTATGATGGAATAAATCAGCGTTTTCACAATCCACTGATAACGCATGCATATACTGTCTTCGTATTGTAAGAGTGTGTAGCGCGGGCCATGGCGCGGGCTGTGTTCGACGTGACAGAATGAGACGCTCTCAGCGTGCAGATTCACAGGAGACGTAAATTTATTGTAACAAAAAATTCGGAAGGTGAGCGCGGAGGCAGAGAGAGAGAAAGAGAGGGATCTCAAAGAGCAATGCCGCCAGGGATTTATTGATGCTGCAGAACGAGGTGGAATCGTCTCCTGTGACTTACGAGCGACGCGTATGCGCGCCGGGGCGTCTTGAGTTACTGAGCACAACGCGGTCACCGCGGCGCCAACATGGTGCAATGGACATCGCTTCCTCCTCGCGTCGTCTGCAAGCGTGCAGCAATAGGATTTCATCTACGAAGCTTGGCAAAGAGGCACTTACCCACAGCCCCTGAACAGGGCATTGTCCCGGCTGGAATGTACAACAGAAGCCTGTGAGAAAAGTGGGGCATTTTTCTGGCAATGGATGATTCAGCGCTGTAGCCAGTTTCTTCCCACAGAACGGATGTGGTCGGGTGGTGAAAAGGTTCTCGATGCACAGAAAATGGTCATTCTGTTGTGAAAGGATTCAGAAGCTTTCTGCCTCCGCAGCGATTTGTGCGGAATCAACGACCTGGTGACACATGCGCATCTCCTACATATCGGATGCGCATGTAGGTCAGGAACCAACGCTGTTCTACGTCCGCAGCGCTCAACTCCGCAAGTGAAAGGGCATGAACCCTTCAAGAGACTCATTTGTGCCGGGTGGTTTCCTTGGCGTTGCAGACGGTTGGACGAAGACGACGACTTTCAAGGTCCCTAACGAAGTGCAGCTGATTGCGTACACCGAAGGAACAAAATCCCAAAATCCGAGTGCTTTGGCGAGAGCGAAGGCGAGCTTGTAAGGTAAAACAAACACTGGGCGTCATGCAAGAGTTTCAAGTGCGTCATATGCTTCGAGTGGCAAAAACAGAGATACTACAGGTGTTGCTGTTGCTGCTGCTGCTGATGCCGAGGCTCAGAGGGAGAGCCAAGACGAACATAAACCACCTTTGCAGGTTGCGAGGTTGTTCGAAACTAGGTTTGGCCCACCAGGAGCGCAGCGGGGTTTACGGAGCTTCTCCCAAGCTAATACCCCTAAGAAAGCCGAGCGCCATGGCGAGGGACGCTTGTACCCAGTGCATGGGGGCTGGCGGAACGGTGACCCCATGCACGGTGACCGCCGACGGCGAAAAACGCCGTCGACGCCGTCCAATGTGTTTCCATCAGTCGCCGCTAGGACTTCGCGCACGCGCATGAAACTCGCGCAAAAGGCGGATATGAAGGGCGGAATCAGCGCGGGGGATGACATCCGAAGAGTAACTACAGGAAGAATCATCAAGAAGCAGTAAGGTGTCGAAGCGAATTAAAGGGTCGCGGCCGAAAAGTAGATAAAAGGGAGAGTATTCGGCTTTATCGCGAGGAGTTGTAGGCAAATGTTATAAAGGGCAAAGAGACATCCCAGTCACAATGATGGTCAGACACAAACATTGACATCACGTCGGTCAGTGTGCGATTAATGCGCTCAGTAAGACCGTTAGTTTGTGGATAGTCGGTCATTGTGAACTTGTGGCGCGTAGCGCATGAGCGGAAAAGGTCATGAACAACTTGAGAAATAAACCAGCAAGAAATAAAGCAGTTCCAACCAGCTGCAGACGTGGATGTTCGCCACCTGCTGTGGACTTGTGCAGGGACAAGGGCATCAAGGACAGAGATTCTGCGCGAAGTGGTACTAACCACAACAAGGGAAGAGGACTTCTCTAAATGGCTCACCGACAACGACAAGAGTGGGAGCCTGCTCCGGTTCCTTACCGAAAATAATTTACACGAGTTTCTATAATATGCCTTATGGCAAGCTTCCGTAAAAAAGATAAAGCAGTTGACGAGGAGCACAATGAATCAAGACGACGTCATGCAGAAGAATGTCTACAACTTCGGAGGCACAGCTGGTGGGAATAGCTCTGGTCATAGCATACCGGGTGTAATCTGTCGCCACGGCAATCCACTTGTTCCCTCTAGTCGACGTGAAAAATGGCCCAAGCAGGTCGAGACCAACTCGAGAAAAGGGCTCAGTCGGAACTACGAGTGGTTGCAGAGGCCCACTAGGTTTAAGGAACGGTTTCTTCCTGCGCCTGCACAGCTCACAGGCGGCGACGTAGCGACGAACAGAGCGGTAAAGGCCAGGTCAGTAGAATCGCTGTCGAACATCGCCGTACGTGCGTGACACTCGCAGATTCCCTGCTATAGGGGCGTCATGAAGGTGCGTAAGAACAGCACAGCGCATATGTGTCGGGACAACAAGCAAAAGGTCTACATCATCTGGGCGAACGCTGTGTTGGTATAATGTGACATTACGCAGAAAAACATACTGATGGACGGATCGGAGCTGTCGCGGCGTAGATGATCATTGATGGGGCGCAAGGAAAGATCACGACTCTATTCAACGCCGATATGGAGAAAGTTCGAGAGGGACAAAACGCAGTCGTCGGAAATAGTGTCGGCAGTTCGGGAGTGTCAACGGTGTTGCGGGACAAGCAGTCGGCGTCTTGATGTAGGCGGCCTAACTTGTACACAACAGTAAACATGTATTCTTATAATCGCAAGGCCCAGCGACCTAAGAGGTCGGTAGGTTCCTTACGTGAGGATAGCCAACACAAGGCATGATTGTCCATTACTGCGCTGAAGGGCCGCCCAAACAAACAAGGGCGGAATTTAGTCAACGCCCAAGCACGTGCGAGACATTCGTGCTCTGTAATGCGGTAATTGCGTTCATACGGAAATAATAGTCGGCTGGCAAAGGAAATCACACGAGAGTGGCCGTGCTGGGGCAAGGATGGCGGCACTAGCATCGGTGCGCAGTTCTGTAGTGACAGACGGGTCGAAGTGTGCTAGGTCAGGGGGAGCGGTGAGGGCGGAAATCAGCGTTGTAAAGACGTGAGCTTGATCACGGTTCCAAGCGAAATTCACGGTTTTCTGCAGAATGGAGGTAAGGGGACGTGCTAGTCTGCGAAGTTCCGAATGAAGCGCCGGAAGTAGGAGCAGAGCCCGTGCAAACTTCGCACATCACTTGTGTTACATGGAGTAGGGAACTCGCGCACTGCGCAAACTTTTTCAGCGTCGGACTGCACATCGTTATCATCAACCAAATGTACCAGGATATTGATTTGGCGGCGGCCAAAGCTGTAATGTTTTGCATTCAGCTGAAGACCGGCGCAGCGTAAGACGGCCAGTACGTATAAAGCCGTTGAAGGTGGCTTTGGGAGGTGGGAGCAAAAACCACTACGTCATCTAAGTAACATAAACACGTTGTCCATTTCAAGCCACGGAGAATAGAGCCCATCATGCGCTCGAAGGTCGCAGGAGCGTTACAGAGGCCAAATGGTATGACCCTAAACTGGTATCGTCCGTACTGGGGGCAAATGCGGTTTTCTCGTGATCTCTTTCGTCGACAGCTATTTTACCAGTAGCCGGAACGCATGTCGATGGGAGAAAAATAGCTGGCACCATGCAAGCAGTCAAAGGCGTCGTCAAATTTCGGGAGAGGGTAAACGTCGTTTTTTGTTATCCGATTGAGGTGACTGAAGTCGACATAGAATCTCCATATTTGATCTTTCTTTTTGACAAAAACGACAGAGGATGCACAGTGACGGCAGGAAGGCTCAGCAATATTGTTTGCGCATTTTGTCAACCTCCTTCTGCATCACGTGGCGCTCAGCAAGGGAGACTCGATAAGGTCTTCGGTGAATGGGACTGGCATCACCAGTATTGATGCGACGGGTGACGGCGGATGTGAGGCCTAAAGGTCGGTGACCGAGATCACATACGTCGCTGTATGAAATTAAAAGGTCGGAGAGAACACTGGCTTGCTCAGGTGTCAAATCTGCTGCTATCACGGGATTGAAAAGGGTCGAACGAGAAGCTCAGACAGAGGCACAGACTTGTGGGCAGCAACTTCGCAGTCAGCCAACGGAAACAAGTTAGCGAGTGCAATGCCATGGGGCAAAACGTTGACGGAGCGGCCTAAGTTAAGCACGGGAAGATAGGTTCGGTTACCTGTGACGGTCACGATAGTTTACGGAAGGATGACATTACGATGGAGAACACTCGTGATTCAACAAGGGACGATGTACCGTCAGGAATAGCAGGAAACGGAGCCACATGAACATACCTGGCATCTTCGGGCGGTAGGCGAACAAACTGGGTCGATCGAAGGCGTGGCTTGATATGTGTGGTCGGGACAGAAATGGAGGTCTAAGCGGAGAAGGCCACTTTAGCAATCAATCAGGACAGAGTGGGCCGTTAAAAGTCGATGCCGAGGATCCCATCGTGAGGGCAGCAGTCGATTATAGTGAAGAGAACAGCGTTAGTGCGGCCACAAATGTTCACGCGCACAGTGCATAGTCCCACGCCGGCAGCGACGCTTCCATCGGCGACACTAATGGCTGATTAAGCGACGGGTGTGACAACGTTTTAGATACGGGGATGGAGCGAACCGCTGAGGACGGAAATTCGGGCACCAGTGTCAATGAGGGCGATAACAGGAACACCATCTACGCAAATATCTAGAAGGTTACGGCGATGAGCGAGTGTCAGCAGAGAATTTTCGGGCCGGACCTTCAATGCAGGTTCACCTCCGGGAGCTGCATTGTTCAGTTTTCCGGAAGAGAGCCAGAGAAGTGGGGGACGCTGAACAGCGAAGTTGAGGCGAGCGGGGGTGGCGGGTCTGGGGAGACGGCAAGCGGCTGGAGAATTAAAGTCACGAGAGGACGTATCACGGAGAGGAGAGAGTTTGGGTGTGGTACCTAGGCGGCGCTGCGATCATGATAGTAGGAAGGTCGAGGTGGCGGAACCCAACGGCTGCGGCAATGGCGAGAAATGTGGCCGACACATTAACAGTTGAAGCAGATGGGGCGGTCATCTGAGGCTCGCTATTTTTCCGGGTTGCGGTAGCGGTATTGCGTCGGGAAGGATGCAGTAGGAGCAGCAGCAGCTACCACTGGAACGGTGGGCTGTGCGGACGGCTGACCAATGCTGAGGCTTACTTTCGCATTAAGTCCTACATTCGCGAATTCTTGGCGAACGACAGCTTGGATTATGGCTGTAGTAGCGTACGCCGACTGAGGGATGAAGGGAACAGGGGCATAGCCTCCAACTCTCTGCGAGAAATCCTCGTGAAGTTTGCCCGATGGGACGGCTGCTGCAGTGTTGGCAGATGTTCGCACGAAGACGTAGCAGCTGTGTTTGGCAAGCGGTTAAAGCGGGGTACAATATGACGGTGTTTAGCTTGCTCAAATTGACATACCTGGAGGACGGAG
Organism: Amblyomma maculatum; assembly: GCF_055883805.1. Lineage (NCBI taxonomy): Eukaryota > Metazoa > Arthropoda > Arachnida > Ixodida > Ixodidae > Amblyomma > Amblyomma maculatum. Next base: position 18,335,515 of record NC_139354.1, read on the forward strand.
CGACCATCGTACAGCATTTGTAAAGGAGGAGGTTAAAAGTGTCGTCAGCAATTTCCTTTAAGATGTGACCCACCTTGTCAGGCTCGGACACGACGCTGTCCACTTTACGGCATGGAGCTAGGATGACTTGTATGTATGACAGATATGATTCGGTAGACGACCGTGCTCGCGATGCTAGGTCCTTTTTAGCTACGAGCTTTCGTCCGACCTTGCCAAAGAGATCTAAGAGCTTCTCTTTGCGCATATCCCAGGATGTCAGATCTTCTTCGTGCGTCTCAAACCAGAACCGCACCCTACCCGCTAGGTAGAAAATGACGTTCGCAAGCATCAATGTTGCCTCCTATCGGTTGTGCTTACTGACGCGCTCGTACATAGTGTTGTGCCGGTGGGGTTATCACACAGTAGCCCAACATCAACAGGGTTGTGCCAAGGAGTTGGTAACGCAGCGCTCGTCACCCGTTTCGTGAACGAGGGCTGTCAGCTCCCTGGGCGGTAGCGATGAATCCGAGTCGGCGTTGGTGAGATGAAGAAAAGGCTTTATACACTATTTACAGGTATTTAAACAAGGATTTCGGCTCTGGGGCCGAAAGCTAACATAGCCACACGCGACTGTTCTCGCGCAGCGACGGCCGGGGAGATTCCGCCGCGTCCGCACTGTCAGGGGGCGAACTGCTCCCGATGGACGCTAGTGACGAATTCGCACTCGGAGTCTCGAACGGAAGCACTTGAGACTCCGTCGCCGAGAACCGTTGACGCTCAAAATGGTCCAATCCGACGGCAGCACTTTCGCAGGGCCAATGGGAGAGCTTGCTGCGCTCTCGCTTCAAATATGCCGCGGGGCGAGAAGGGGTTCACCGTCAGGGCCACGGCGCCGTGCTGCCTGCACGCTCAGCTCATGTTGAAACACGTCGCTTCTCTCCCTTTGGCATGGCTCGCCTCCAGTGCACTATTGCTTTGCAGAGAAGTATCCGTATTTTGTGAAGGCGGCGTTAGCCGAAGAAGTTTGGCGTCCGGCTGAATTTCTGGGCGGCTTTGGCCGGGCACAACAATAGCGAGCCAGTCTTCGATGTCGACGTTATCGGGGCCACAAAAGGTGCCCGAATCACGAGGCTGGGCCACGACGACAGTGGGCGCTAGTTGTGCCGCTGTAGAAGTAGCTGCATCGGACTGCATAGTGGTAGCACCAAGCTGGCGGGACTGCGGATATCCAGATTGTGGTATTGGTGTCGTATCCCGCACCTCCACTAAAATGTTAGGGGCACACTCTGATGTATCCGCAACAGTACGCCGTCAGGAACACACTTTTCTTCTTCACCTTCGGCGCAGGGCCAACATAGCCTAGCTTCAGCGTCGTCGTTGTCCACTACTCCAGCACTTCGCCGTCGTCTCCGAGACTGCGTACCGTAACACTATATCTGAGAAGCAAACGACCAGAATTAAATATTTGCGTCAGTGGTGTGGTACCACCTTTTGTATTGTGAAATGGAGTAAAAAAAGCAGATTTGGTGAGTTGGTTTTTTATGGTTACAAACAGGGCTACTACCATAAGTCATAAAAAAGAGATGGGACACACGGCGCTAAAATCAATTTCGGTTACATGGTGAGAACCACCGCATTCATTAAAGAAATACCTCTGTTTTTTATGCATCACAACCCATACATCTGTTTCTTTTCTCTCTCTTTTCGTTTATTTTTTGATAGGAGACAGCTTGCTTTGAGATTTTGTGCTCTGCTGAATACTATTGTGCACTGGCTCGCATTTGTCTCGCATTTTAACTCAGTAATATTACTTATTCTGCGTAGAATTGAACGAAATACACGAAATGACAGGAAATCCCACTGACTTCACCTGTGAAAAAAAAAAGGTAGACGAAAATGCTAAAAAAAGCCGGCACAAAAGCTGCTTCTACTTTCTGTAGTAAAAAAAAATATATTTTTATTTCTCGAACATACTCTTCTTGCAGATGGAGCAACCATTCCAGTTTTCTGAAAGAGTCAGACCTCTCTGCCTTCCGGAGAGAAGAATGAGCCTTCTCGGTAGAAATGCCATTGTATCCGGCTGGGGTGAAATCCAAGGTACGCTTGACTAAGCTGAATGCATGTGTTCCGTGGTTTTGTCACACGAAAACCAAAAACTTGGATTGCAATCGATTCTCGTATTTTTCCAAAACATCGGTGCTTGACAGTCGGTAAATGCCCGGGTACATACACTGCCTTAGCTGATGGGCAACAACTATGGGAGACATCACATAATATTCTGAAACTACCACTTCTCCGACGTACCTGCCTACCGGTGGTCATAATAGCTACACTTGGGGCCATCGAGAGCGCACAGAATAAAAACTTAAGACCTTTCAACTATTTAGGAGTCAAAACTCCCACTGTGTTCTAACCCCGGTATTATGCAGGACATAGAGGTAATCAGAAAGCTGCGACGCAATGACCAGAGGAGATGGTAAGGTCTCGAATTAATCTGAATTTGAAGAGGGAGTAGAAGAGATTAGTAGGTAAGAAGTCCGTCAACGAATTAGCGGTAAGGGAAAAAAGAAGCAGAATTCAGGCTCTCGCTGGATAATACTCATTGCTAACCGCGGAAGATGACCTTAGCGTAGGAGCAATGAACAATAATTTCAGCGATATCATTAAGAAGTATGCGGTAGAATTGATGGAGAGGATACCAGTAAAGTATCTAAAGAGACGAAATATTTGATTAATAAACGCCAAAGTATGAAGGCCTCCCACCCAACAGACCGGATAAAACTGGCAGAGATATGAAAGCTAATCAATAGGCCCAAGGTGGCCGACTTAATGAAGTATAACATGGAGAAAATTGAGCATGTAGTCTGAAAGCGGTAGAGCATATTAGGTATAGGCAAAAATCAGATGTATGCACTGAAGGACAAGGCGGGCAATCTCATTACTAACATGGACAAGCTAATCAAAGTAGAGGAGATCTATAGGCAACCTGTAATGAAGTTTTCTGCGTCGATCGCCGCGCCGTAACACATATCCTAGCGAGAAGGGGACATACGTTTGAATCGCATTCGTAGGGCATTTTCATGCCACCTGCATGAGCTTACAGGAATCAGACTGCACGATCTGTCGAAGCTTTGCATGGCGTGTGTCAGATAACTAAGCTACATCGAAAGCGCCTGGGCAAGGACGTTATCTGTCACACGGGTGTCTATATTGCTCCTGAATATGCTCGGTCGTTTATCGCGAACAAAGCTACTAACACCAGCATTTTTAAGGCACGCTGTGGGACGATTGCAGCGCCACCTATTCAGTGCTGGTTCCGTTATCGGACCTCGAATGACATTAGCTGTTATGAAGAGCAACACGCATTCCGCCAGTAACGAAGGACGAGGTTAAGAACGCTTTAGAAGCTATAAAAAGGGAGAAATTTACGGGAGATTACCAGGCAACTACAGATTTGTTGAAGGATGGAGGAGATATTGTTACGGACTAGTGAGAAGCGGGCAGTGGCGCAGGCCGGCGCACTGGCGCTAGGACCGCCAACATTCCACTAAATAATCTCATAGTCATCAGCGATCGTCTTTCTTTCTGTTCTCTGCTGTGTCTGTTCATCATCTTGCCGCCCCGTAACGTTTGGTGGAGGTGCCGGGATAATTGATTTCTCCTCATCCTGGCCCGGAGCTTCGTCGCCCTGCGTCTTCTTGCGCCGTCGGCGGAAGGTTAGGAGGTACCGCATGGCTGGTCCCCAACCTGCCGGACTCAACAAGGCCTTTCCGTTCCTCCGCCTCGTCCCCTCGCCCCGACCACAAGTCATGACAAAGATACAGACACTAGACACCACCCACATGACCACAACACGAGACTAGAGAGCCGAAAGCCATATGAACTACTGACCAGATGCGACGACCAGACCTCAATGTCCAAACACCCAATGACCAAACACGCCGCTACACTGAAAGACATCACCCTGTCCATGCCATGCGGTACGTGCCTGGGCCTCCACTATCGAATTTTGGCGACCTGTGGCCCGAAAGCATCCTGGGCCAGGTTTCATCCGGGAATCATCGCGGCTGCAAGCCATTCTTTCCTTCCTTCTTCCTCTTCTTCCTCAGCCATCCAGTCAGGCACATGCATCGTCATGCTATGGACTTATTAACATCGGCAAACTTCCTTGTCCACGATCGGGATGATCGCTCGGTGGCCCCGGATAATGTTATTGACGCTGTAGAAGCGGGCAGTGGCACGGGAATGGCGTTCGAGCTAAGCCCGCCAACATTTCATGAAATCATCTCACAGTCATCAGCCATCGTCTCTCTCTCTCTGTTCTCTGCTCTCTGTGTTCATCGGCTTGCCGCCCCGTAACAATATTGTGCTAGCAAAACTGGCCACCCTGCATACGCAATTCCTGACGACATCATACGTACCCGAAGCATGGAAGAATGCTAACGTTATCTTAGTTCATTAGAAAGGGGACGCTAAGACATGAAAAATTACAGACAATAAGCTTACTATAGTTACGTACAAGGTATTCACCAAGGTAATCGCTAATGTGATCAGGACAACCTTAGACATTAATCAACCAGTGGATCAAGCAGGATTTCGGAAAGGGTACTCTACCATCGATCAAATTAACACTGTAAACCAGCTGATAGACAAGTGCTCGGAGTATGACCAGCCCCTCTACACAGCATTCATTGGCTACGAGAAATCATTTGACTCGGTTGAACCCTTTGGGGGTCATGCAGTCATTGCGAAATCAGGGTATAGGTGAGCCATGTGTGAAAGTACTGGAAGGTATCTATAGTGCCTGCACAGCAGCTATAGTTCTTCATAAATAAAGGGATACAATTTCAATTAAGACAGGTGTTAGGCAAGGACACACGATCTCCCCAGTGCCATTTACAGCTTGCTTAGAGTGTGCATTCAGAGCCGTGAAATGGGAGCTATTAGGTGGTCAATGAAGAATATCTCAGTAACCTGCGATCTCGATATGGCAGAGGCAAGCCCAGCGTTCACAAGTGGAGCGAATGCTACGGCTATGTGTCAGGCCTGTCAATCTCGCCGTGTTCGTTTCACAGCAGTTATCGTTTCACAGTTAGGCTTCCCCACTAGAAGGGGGCGCCTGTATCGTCCTATCAAGTACAACGATGGTCCGGCCGAGAACAACGGCGACAAGAGCCAGCTCACGCGCCATGCGCGAGCAGATAAGATTAGGCGTGTATGCGGGATCTAACTAGTTGCGCAAAGTCTCGCTTCCACCTGACTGAGAGGGCATAGTAAAATATATTTGTGGATACCAGGCAATTGCGTTTGTCTGGTTATTTTAGGCAACAATAGGTATCTGTGCAGAAATATGCGGTTATGACGTTTTCAATTTGATTTGCGCACAAAATATTCTGCTAAATACTAGCAAGCCTCTTGCTTTCCGCAATATATTGTAGCGCCCGAAGAAGAAGCGCGATAGCTTGGAAAAAGACGACGCTCCTGCCTTGACTCACGCGCGTGCTGGTTCCGCTGCTGTTGTGCTGCACATTGCCGCTGCCCTGTCGACCCAAGGTCTCTGCGGCCGTCGTGTTCCTGTGTGTCAGGACGTGTCAGGACGTGACACTGCTGGAGGTGCTGAGTGAGGCTTCTCAGGCAGTGCACCCCAACATGAAATTCGAGCCCAGCATTAAGTCCTGGCCGCCGGATCTGCACCTAAGATCCGCGCTAGCCGATGTCAGCAAGGCAAAGCGCCGGAATTCGGACTCCTCGCCGATTGGAACATGTCTCGGGCTAACGTCACCATGGCCTCCCAGTCGCAACAGCCTGACAATGCGACTGCGCCACGGATAGTCTACGTGCCTGTAATATCAAGGACTATCTCCCCTTTCTGTGGCGATGGCTTGAATGACATTGGAGACTGGGTACATCATTATCAACGGGTTGCTCGCCACAACGGGTGAATACCGGATTAATGCCTGCAGAACGTTTACTTCTTGCTGGAGGCACCAGCGAAGTACTGGTTCGAGAACCACGAAGCTTCGTTGACATCTTGGGAGGCGTGCAATAGCGAACTGTTATACACATTCGCGAACCAATAACGATGACAACATGCAGAAGATCTACTGCAAACTCGTATTCAGGGCCCAGAGAAGAGCGTGAGAGGTTTCGTCGAGGACGTTCTGCGCTTAAGCTCTCGCGCCGACCCTAGGGCTACAGAGGAGAAAAAGGTACGCGCGTGGATGCGAGGCGTACGAAACGAGATTTTTGGTGGACTTATAAGAAATCCACCGACTACAGTAGCAAGTTTTGTCACCAAAGCTACTACTATCGAGCGGGCGTTGGCCACAATGAACCCCCACTATCAGCGATTAAGCAACAACTTCCCGAACGTATCGAGCTTTACCTCGCCTAGCCTAGGAGGTTTTGGCATCGCCGATATTCGCGATATCATCCGCGAAGTCGTGCGAGAAGAGCTCAAGAGGGTTTTTTCTGCTTCAGAGCAATGTTCCCCAGCAACTATTACTACAGCCGTTCGAGAAGAAGTGCACCACGCAGTTGCTTCAGAAGGAGTACCCGTTGTTGCTCTCGACACACAACCGACGGTGAGCTATGCCGTTATTGCCAGTCGCCCGCCTCCCGCCCCTCACTAATACACCCAGGCTGAGGATCTCGGCCCTCGGCGCCGCGAATATGTGCTGCAGTATGAAGCACCCATGGAGCCGCGAGGGCGAAGGAAGTCCAACATCTGCAGGACCACTGACAGGCGGCAGTTGTGTTTTAACTGCGGTGAGCCGGACCACGTGTATCGTCATTGCCCTTATCGAGAACTCGACCTTCGAGGATTCAGCCGGCGGGATCCTCGCCCCCGCAACGATGAACAGCCGCAAGAGACCCAAGAGTATCTTCAGAGTCCTCCATCGTTGCCAGTGCAAGCTTCACGTTCATCGCGCTCGCCATCACCACGTCGCCAAGTTTCCCCTCCCCGCGGCTCTTGCCGTCAGAGCCTGTTCCCTCTTTCTCGTCGGGAAAACTGAGTACGGCGACGCCTGGAGGTGGCGTTGCCGACGTCGGCCGAAGCAGAGCCTCCATGTACATTACAACGTAGCGTAACGAATGATTGCACCCTTGGAGAAACAAACGGTCCTACACTTTCCAATAACGTTAAGATAATCGACGGTCACGAAGTGTCCGCGCACGTTGACACCGGTGCTGATTATTCGGTATTTAGTGGAGAATTTTGCCTCCGACTGCGAAAAGTGACTACCCCGTGGGATGGCCCTCCAGTACGAACCGCGGGAGGTCACCTGGTATACCCTAAAGAAAAATGCACCATCCGCATCGAAATTCATGGTGAGACCTGCCCTGCGAAATTCATCATCTTAGAGCATTGCTCTAAAGCTGTTATTTTGGGAATGGACTTTCTTCGCGAGTATGGCGCAGTGATCGACGTGGGGCAGAAGAAATTGACACTCCGGACACGTTCTGTCTCGCCAAGGCCTCATGTAGCGAGCCGAGCTGTGCTTCGAATAGACTCCGAACATATGCATTTGCCGCCGCTGTCGACTGTGTTTCTGCCTGTTAGAGCCGATACAGATACATCGGTTTGGGGCGAAGGTGTCATGGAAGGAAATGTTGAAATGCTGCTTACGAAGGGAATCGGAGTTGCGAGAGGGATAAGAAACGTTAACGAAGGGCGAGCCAACGTCATCGTGACCAACTTTAGGAATGAGCCGCAACACTTGACGAAAGGGACAGTTATAGCCTACATGGAAGAACTTAGTGACGGTCACGAGGTTGTTGCGTTTTCTGAGCGAGGGTTGTCATCCGGACCACAAGAAAAAAGGGAATTGCAACCTAACCTAGATAAAAGACTAGAGTTGTCTTAGAAGCGCTATCTTCTCGAACTTTTACATCGATGCAACGATTGTTTTGCCATGACATCCAGGGTTTGCCAGACGCCTGTCGCAAAACACAGAATTATTGCCGATGGCGCAACACATCCCATTCGCCAACCGCCATACCGGGTGTCCTTGAAAGAACGAGAGACGATACAGGAGCGAGTGCGTGAAATGCTAAACGATGACGTCATCCAGCCTTCCAACAGTCCGTGGGCTGCACCTGTGGTACTGGTTAAAAAGAAAGACTGGTCGCTAGATTCTGCGTAGATTACCGACGACTCAATAAAGTGACAAAGAAGGATGTATACCCACTGCCACGAATCGACGACACCCTCGATCGGCTCCGTCACGCCCGCTATTTTTCGTTGATCGGTTTGAAGAGCGGATACTGGCAGATTGAATTAGATGAGCGCGATCGGGAGAAAACTGCGTTTATAACACCAGATGGCCTCTATGAGTTTAAGGTGATGCCGTTTGGTTTATGTACTGCCCCTGCAAATTCCAACGAATCATGGACACTGTCCTCGCCTGTCTTAAGTGGCAGACCGGTCTTGTGTATTTAAATAATGTTACTTTTTCGAGCGCCTCGAAGTGGTTCTGCAGGCTATACGGAAGGCAGGCCTCACACTCAAGCCTTCAGAATGCCGGTTCGCGTCTAGCGAGTTAGTTTCTTGGGTATATTGCCAGCCACGCGGGCGTGAAACCAGATCCTGAAAATAACAGCAGCCGTAGCGTCGTTTCCACGCCCGTCGCACAAATAAAAAAACGTCTGAGAAGGTTTCTTGGTTTGTGCGCCTACTTTAGACGTTTTATCCACAACTATTCGCCCAGATCGCCGCGCCCCTGATCCACCTTAAAAAAGATAGTATTGCCTTTGAATGGAATGAGGAGCAAGATTCAGCATTCAGGCAGTTAAAACAAGCCCTTCAAACATCACCTATACTAGGCCACTTCGATCAAGCTGCCTTCACTGAGCTCGACGGTCCAGCAACAAAGGACTGGGGGCCGTACTTGTGCAATCGCAGGACGGCGCTGAGCGAGTTATTGCGTATGCTAGCCAAACCCTTTCCAAGGCAGAGTGTAATTACTCCACAACGGAAAAGGAGTGCCTCGCTGTCACCTCGGCAACAACAAAGTTCCGACCATATCTGTACGGCCGCCATTTTCGTGTGGTCACCGACCACCACTCATTATGTTGGCTGGCCAACCTGAAGGATCCTGCGGGGCGGCTTGCTTGATGGAGCCTTCAGCTGCAAGAGTACGACATCAGTATTCTATATAAATCCGGCCGAAAGCATCATGACGCTGACTGCTCGTCTCGAGCCCCCCGGAGCCGGCGCCAGGAGACGATGATGACGCTGACAGCTTTACTGCGGTCTTAAACACGGCAGATATGGCGGTTCGACAAAGACATAATCCGCAGCTTGGCCAGCTTTTGTCGCATCTTGAAGGAAATGACGATGTGGTACCTCGTGTTTTCCTGTATGTCCTGCCCACATTTAAATTTCGGAACGGTGTCCTATACGAAAAGAACTTCGACAGCAGCCAGACATCGTGACTTCTTTTTGTGCCGGAAGATATGCGTAGTAGATCACGGAAGCTTGCCATGATGATCCTACAGCTGGTCACCTTGGTTACAGCCGAACACTTTCACGGATTCAGGAAAAGTATTACAGGCCCAAACTCACTAAGTATGTGCGTCAGTACACAATAACCTGTCGCGATTATCAACGGGGGAAAACGCTACCCACACGTCCGGCGGGCCTTCTTCAGCCAATCGAACCGCCGAGTGCCCCGTTCCACACAATCGGAAGGGATTTTCTTGGCCCATTTCCCACGTCCCAGTCCGACAACAATTGCATCATAATAGCGACAGACTACCTAATGCGCTATGCGGAGTCCCGCGCAGTTCCGTCTGCGACGGCGGCAGAGGCAGCCAAATTTTTCGTTGAGTGTATTGTCTTGCGGCATGGCGCACCGACAGTTTTTGCCACTGACCGGGGTACCGCATTTCTGGCACAACTTCTACAAAAGATCCTGCGTCTAAGCTGTACCAGCCACCGTCGAACTACTGCGCATTATCCTCAAACCAATGGGCTAATGGATAGGCTGAACAAGACGATGGCTGATATAATCGCCATGTACGTGGACGCCGACCATCAAAATTGGAACGAGGTGTTACCTTATGTTCCGTTTGCTTACAATACTGCAGTTCAGGAGACAACACGTATATCACCTTTCCAACTGGTGCATGGCAGAAAGCTCACTAGAATGCTCGATGCTATGCTGCCGCTCGAATCGCCTGACGGCGTCGCCGATGATGCTCGACTAGTATGCGAGCGCGCGGAGGAGGCTCGACAACTGGCACGACTCAACATACAGCACCAGCAACGAACCGACGCTTATCGCTACGACCTCCGGAGACGTGACGTTGATTTTCGACCTGGTTATAAGGTCTGGGTTTGGACACCGGCTCGCCGTCGAGGCCTTTCGGAAAACCTTATGAAGCGCTACTTTGGACCCTACACGGTTATTCGTCGCATCGGTGACCTCAACAACGAGGTGCTTCCCAGCGGAAGCCGACCATCGTCACGCCTTTCCTCACGCCCTTAAGTTGTTCATGTTGTACGGCTTAAGCCGTATTACGTGTGACCCTTGAGGAACCCTTCAATGTTTTCTCCGCTGCACTTTTATCAAGAAACAACACGTTTCGGACACTAACCGTGTTTTTGCGGGTGATTTTTGTTTTTGTTTAGTATCGAGACGATGCTTCTTTCAGAAAGGAGGCAGTGTAGCGCGCGAAGAAGAAGCGCGATAGCTTGGAAAAAGCCGACGCTGCTGCCGTGACTCACGCGCGTGCTGGTTCCGCTGCTGTTGTGCTGCACTGTGCCGTTGCCCTGTTGACCCGAGGTCTCTGCGGCCGTCGTGTCCCTGTGTGTCAAGACATGACAATATTTTACCTATGCGCGGTGTCTGGGAAACTGACGCAGCCCGCACAAAAACAGGCAGAATGCTGCAAGTTCGAGTAAACACATAGATATTGCGTTAATTCCCTGCGTATTTGTTATTTCTTTCCATGGGGCCGAATAAGAAATTAGCATCACATTGTTGTGCTAAGCAACACCAACCAGTCCCGAAGTTCCGCGCGACTGGTAGGTGTTGCTTATCATAAAACAGAACTGAAATGTAAGGCCGGTGACGGTGCCCCCCCCCCACCTTCTTGGTACTGTCCCGTCACACATTTCTCTATTCCTTTATTTTCTCCTTTGTCTTTTTTCTCTCGCTCATGCTGGCTACCGTTCAGTGTTTTCACAGAAGCAAAGTTCTGGGATATGAAACTGTTTTTCTCGAAGACTTCAGTCTAAGTTGAATAGTCATTCGCTTTCACACAGTCCTTATACATCTAGAAATCTAAATAGAAGGATAATTGTGCTCTTATTTATAAAAAACAAAACTTTCACTGGCATGCAGTTCTCTTACACGAGATTTTGTTTTTCTCGAGGGGCTGAGCTTAACTGCCTCATTTCGTTTTGTGTCCTATGAAGATTCATCTGGCTACCCAAATTGGCTCCATTACACAACTATGAAGATTGTACCTCATAGCGGTTGCAAAAACAAATCTGAAGATTTTGATCCAGCAATCCAGTTATGTGTATGGAACCCCTATTCCACCGACAGCTTTGTAAGTAGTTTTACAGCAAAGAAATCCAACTTATATTGATTTTCATGAGACAACTACGTGGCGCTAACTAAATGACAACCGAATGAAATTTCGGTTTCGACGCGTGATTCTTGCATGAGTAAAAGAAAAATAGAAACGAAACTTGGTTTAAGTGTTCTGCAGGACTGGACCTAGGATTCTTGCATACGCTGTTGCGAGATTTATACACCTATGGCGGTGACTGTGCCTGCTTTCATTTCTACAAGCACTGATCTGAGATGCAGCCTCATTGACAGGTCCGTTTAATTTTCAAATTACATTTCCTGGATTGTTGGGCGCAATATGTGGTGTAGGGGTACAAAGTGTTCGGCAAGTATCAGAACGAACCCTGTGTAGTTTGTTCGCATTAATCTGTTCCATTTACCTATTACAACAAACAGGTTTATGTCATATTCTATTTTGGAGCCCTAATCCACTAAATACCGAAACGCGCTGACAACGAGACACCCAGATCTAAGATTATTTTTTTCCCCTTTTTTTTACTTCGGAGAATTCCCCAATGTGTGTCTAAGCGCCGTTCCCACGCAATGAAGGTAGTACCGCATCTTGCGATACATTCGATAGAGATCTTAAAGAGAGAACTTAGCTAGGAATAGAAAAGTTTCAAACGTCCAAGGGCAGCTGGACAGCAGGATTCCAACCTGTGAATGTTGATGTCCGCGTTCATGCCACACTGCTGCGAGGCCGCTGTATGTTAGCGATGCACGTTCATCCCCTCTCCCGCTGTAATTTTCACGCGTAATTATCATGCGAGATGTTCGAAGTCAATCCCACCGCAGCCACCAGTCATAGATGGGGGGAGTGGGAGGATGGTTCTGCTTGAGTCATCCTAGGCCAAGACCACTACCACCACGGTCAGGACAGGAGTGCCTCAGAGTGACGAAGATCGGAGATGGTTCGAAGGAAAAAAAGGAATGTATATTGCAAGTCACAGGAAGGTTCTCGGCTCCTAGCAGGCAACTCTCGTGTTTCAATTTTATAGGGCACCGGCTGCCTAAAATCCCTAGATGGTATATTGGCCATCCGAGGGGGGAGTGTCATGGAAAATAACCTCTCGAGCAAATTCACACACACGCGCTCTCGTGGACACGTCTCCGGCAGTAATTTGATTGAGGGAGAGAAGGTCTCCGCGCGCGACCTCCACGTAGACTCACCAGGCCCAGACGTGTGGGCGTGTCTGTTAGTCGCCATGAAAGAGAAGAAGGTCTCGCGGTGTTCGGCGCTATTTAGACAGAAAATTGACCCTGCCAGTATATTGTCCGCAAAACGATTTCTTGACGTGACCTGCTGGTAACTTCCGCGAAAGTCCAATATGCTTCTCAAATGCTTGGTCTTCCTGGCTGCGTTCGCGAACCGCTGACGCCATACACCAAACTGTGGTGAGCCCCACGCACATTTCTAGGACGTTCCAACAATGATTCTCTTTCCTGACACACCTATTTATTCTGCTCTGATATGCTTCAACCGGCACCAGACGTTGGTGACACTCAGTGAATCCGAGAGATGTCACCTCGGTCTGCTAAGCCGCTCCAATCCGGTTGATTTGACTGAGCAGGTGATTCAAAGAAGGGCTGGTGTGGATCTTAACAACTCTTCTGCGGCCAGGAAAGTCTCGACCAGAGAGTGTAATTAATCACTTGGCTGGGGGAGATGCGCTTCACTATAGAGTAGGATGACTTGGTCTTCTGCCAGTATCCAACCTCTTCCAAGCTTCCGGCCGTGTCCAGTAGCCGCAAGGCCGGCCCAAGTAACACCCCACCGCACAGCGCACAAGCACCCCGATTCCTTGCCGAGACCCACCAGTCTGTCCTAGAGCAAGCAGATAAAAATCTATTATGTTTGCACACCAGTTCTTTTGCAAAAACGTTTGGGTCAGAGTCAGCGTATTTATGTCTGTCATGAATTCGCCAAAGCCAAGGCTGCTGTGTCATGCAGTGAGGAAGGTGTTGCTTACAAAAATACTACAATTTTGTTCAACCATAAAGTTGAGATCCCTTTTACAGTGTTGAAAGGGACTAGGCTTACAGGCGCGCCTTACTGGTTCACCGCGTGCCTCTTTAATGTGACAAAGCGCGTCATGACAAGTCTCTCTTGTCCGACTGTGCCGTTTCCCTGTTTCTCCTACGCGCACAAAATGACCATGTAGCGCACGCAACGCCTTGACGGCAAGCTAGGCAATACGTGGAAGTAGGACGAGTTCTTTGTTCCCGTCACAAACTCGCCAGGTCACTCCGCTGCTACTGCGCGCTTTTCCCAGAACATAGCCTTAGAAAAGGAGTACGCACCTTTCTTCCCTTGTGTTTACAGCTCATTTGCCTACATGTGCTGCCCTTGGTCTTTGAACCCTGCACAAGTAGACGGCGTGGGTCACATGATCCGGCCCCCTCGTCTTTTTATTAGCATATGACACCGTGGTATAGCCACTCTCATAAGCCCATTCCGGTCGAAAAACTCCGAATCCGTACGGCCTGGAAGCTGCGTTTTTCGGTTACTGTGGTACCCTTCCAATTACACCGCGCGAGCTAAGTATTAACTAGCGTCCATTTGTTTTCGACGCGCTCCACGAAAATATAGCCCTTTTGCCACCGCCATTTCTGTTTTAAATGGCGCGGCTTAACTCCACCTCAAAGCCGAGACATCGCTCATGACTTGATTGGTAAAAGCGCCCTTTTTGCATCGGCGTTCTGAACGCTTGAATAGCCTGCATGCATCGCCTGAGCAGGCACAGAGTCCGTAAGTTAAGAGGCCCAGCGCGTGAAGCGTTTCTATTCAGCCCTGCAGTATTTCTCTCTCTTTTGTTACTAGCGGCCGTAAACGCCGAATCAAGAGCCTGGCATTTAACCTCTCTCCACCTAGCCTTTGCTTTTTTTCCTTTTTCTAAGTTTAGAGCGCTCCACGTGCGGGGCTTGCTCGAAGCCGGCTTCCTCCCGCTCTTGACATGTGCTGCGAATGCACTCTTCCTCTTGTATTCAATGATCTCTGTAAGGCCAGTGCTGTGTTTGGGTGCAGCGGTTGTTGTTGGATCGTCTGTGCGAGTTTCTGGGCCGGACTTTCATGCATGTGTTAGTGTATCTGTGTGCTTGTGTTCTTGAGAACACTTCTCTTCAGTGTGCCACGGTATTGAACTGCGCGTAGCATTCCGTTTTCTTTAAGAGCGCGCAGTTCCTCGAAGGGAAGCATTAGCTCTAAAACGCAAACTATTTTTTCGGACTCCGTCTGTTATGTTGCGCGCAGGAGTATAGCCGCGCAGCTCTCGTCACCCGTTTCGTAAATGAGAGCGGCCTGTTCCTTTGGCGGTAGCAATGAAACCGAGTCTGAGGCGATAGGAAGAACGAAGACGCACACTATTTACAAGGCATTATTTACAACAAATCGGTTGCCGAGGACTATAAGCTAGACACAACTTTGGTCGCAAAGCGACGGTCACGGAGACTGCAACACGTCTCTTACGTGTGAGCGGCACTGCACTCGACGAACGCTCATTAAGGTCTCGGCCTACAGATGCAGCGTGCTAGCTTATATAGTCTAGAAAGCCGATGGCACTGAAATCGTCCAATCCGGAGGCTGCACGTGACGGCGGCCAGAGAGGTAGGTCTAATCAGCGAGAACGCTGACCACTTTCTTCTGATCTGTAGCGGCGCGAAGGAGCGTCGCCGGTAGGGGACTGGCGCAAGATGGTCTGGCAATTCAGGCGTGTTTCAACGTGAGCCTCACTGATGCATCCTTCCACTGGTGCACTGTCTTGCGGAGCAGCATTGGGTCTGCAAGAAGCATGTTAGCAGGAGAATATTGACGTTCAGTTGAGCGGAATCCGGACAGCTTTCCCGGCCATATCAGCATCCCCGCCATCAGACAATGAGTCGGGAAGACGAGCTGCTTCCACAAGGCTTGAATGCCATATCCGAATCCATATCCAGTGTGTAGGCGCCAGATAGCTCCTCATGTCTCCGATGTCCTTGCATCTCGCCACTGGCCCCAGTTGGTTTCTCTGAGCCTTTAAAACTGACCGATAACACCCGACACGAGGAAGTACTCTCTATTACCTGTCAAACGCCCGATAATAATATTTCCAAGTATATTAACTACATTGCTGCCCCTTTTTGTTGCCGCTGCAACAATAGACAAGTCTGGGATGCTGCAGACAAGGTTCAAACAACGTTTTGTCTTATAAAACGACCACAGGAATTAATAATCCGGCAATAATAATGAAATAATAAAAACAGATACCTTGAAAACCTTGAAATTTTTTTGAACGCTAAACACACAACAAAGGAATCAAGGAGGCCATTCAATTTCGCCCCGCTCTGCCTACAGAATCACCGTTAGCGGCGAAACACTTGTCGAAGGCGGTTATGTCTCGAATGCACGACTCAAAATGAACAAGATTGGCTTTGGCTTATTTCGATGACACGGCGGAACAGCTGTAGTACGCGGGCGGGCTTTGCCACAGCCGCTTCCATAAAAGGTCCGGCTGTCTATTTCCCTGAACATCCTTTCCTCCCACTTTGTGCGCGAAGGAACTGAGGAGCATGAGTTATTCGTCTTGCTCAACCACCTGTCCTTCTCCTTACGGTTTACGCACCAATCGTGTCTTTTGTTGGCACGGGCGCATATCTGCAATTGCGACCTCCGTCGCTATTCCTTCAGCGATAGTTTGAGCTTCCACTCCTTCCGATGACAGCATTCTTTCTTGCGACTGCCTTACCACTCTTTTAGGCGGCAGCTCTTTGGTGATCGCTTTGTTTCGTTTGACAGCTGGTGTTGCTGCTTTGCATTACGCCAAAGCCTCCATTCTCAGACAACATCATCAGCATTGTCACTAGACGTATCTGTGAGTGTGTCTGTAGTGCAGCTTCCAGATGACTCGCGCCTACATATTTCCTCAGCGTATCTAAGCGCACTGTCGAGTCACCCTTTCATGGCTGCAATTACATCGACAACGTCCCTGAGTGCTTTTTCTATGTCAAACAGCGCCTTCATTTCTGCAGGCAGTGACTAACACAGTGTTCTCGACCGACGTGAAAGCTCTCTTCTGCTTCTTCTTCTCCCTCGCTGCATATGGCACATACAGTGGAGGATTGGCCAGAATTCATTGTAGGTGTCAGAATAGAATTCATGATGTCGATCATGATTCATGGTGAGCTTTCATGCAGCTTTCTTCGTTTTCTTTTTATCCTGGAACCAGCTCTTCAGCCAGCTGGCGGTAACCGGAGCGCGTGTAGCGCTGGCGTCGTCTGCATCACGGCTAGTAGCACTTGCCTCATTCCCAGTCATGTCTAAACAAGGTTAGCTCTACCAGCCCCCGAGCTAGGCATTTCTTCTGCCGGCCCGTCACTCAGGCTACCCAATCCGTCAGTGTGCTCTATCGCTCCGTACTAACTGGTGCACCATCAAGTTCCTTCGACAGCTGGGGCGTTTTGGATCCCGCGAGAGCCAGTGCGTCACGTGAGCGTTCATACTAGGCTGTTGCTTTCACGAATACAACTGAGCACTCTGAAACTTCTGCTTTAAAAAGCTCTTCATGCAGTTCAGTTATCAGTTCCCCACTCTCATTAACTAAAACCGGATTGGATAAGCTAGATCGGTCGGCGTGCAGATTCCCCCAACTGAAGATGCCACAGCGTATTGCTCGCCGATGGAGCCGGCGTCATGCGTCTCAGTGGCTCGACCAGGGTAACCCAACACTTTTCTATTCGAGACACGGTCGGCTCGCTGCTGCGGTCTCGTTGCAAGACTGGTTGTCCAAGCAGTGTTTTCATCTCTGGTGCAAGTTCAGTTTGTTCCGAAACCTCCGCACTCTTTAGCCTACGGTGGCTTTCAATTGATATCCCAAATCCCCGTACGATCAGGTGCTGTTTTTCTCGCGTTTATCACTGTTTCGAAGATCGCCCATAACAACCGATCTCTTTTTAGTAATGGCTCTTTCAGTTCATCGTAGTTTTTCATGTCGCCGTCTAAGACGCGCTTGATTTCTTCCGGCGGTTCAGCGGAGAGAAGAGCTATTTTGTGCCCAACTATCCCGCTTAAACCGCTTCCTTTTGCAGACACGTTCGTAATCTGTCATTTACTTTGCCCTATCCTCGGCGATGACGAGCGGCTGCAAACCGTCTCGCAGGTTCGAACCGTTTACGTTTAGTCATCAAAGCGTTAGGCTTTTCCAAAATTATTTGAAGTGGTGAAAGCTCCAGCTACGTCAGCTTAATAAAGCGGGCAAACCGCTTTTTTTTTTCTCTCCTCACGCTCTTGGAGTTCCAGCCTTCCGGCTTCCTCCTTTCATTTTTATCTCTTGCATATCATCCCAAACATCAGCGTTTCCTCAGCCTTCCTTGCCCTCATGATCTAAAGAATTACCGTTTTTCTTTTTGTTCAGCCCAAACCTATGCTTAACTCATCCCAAATTTGGAGAACTTCTGTGACCTTGTAACTCTCCATCTTTCACAGCGGCCTCTTGCTGTTTTCGCTCCTTTAGAATATACTTGACGTTCGCTAACTCACTCTAGCAAAGCACGCGCGAGTATTTCACAACCAGCCTTATTTACCCACCTAGCATTTCCTTAATTTTCAACAAAATTTTCATTAACCTTGAAAAACACAAGGTTAACACAACGCTACACTGAGCCTTTCTCTATGCTATCATGAAATGAGAAACAGAAAGTCTTGTGTTTGAGAACAACTTCAGCTACTCGTCCTGCCGAGGTGCCTGGCGCCGATTGATCTTCAGCTTCCATTAAGTGTTGCGAGCTCACCGGGGCCAGCCAGTTGTACGGTCCACCTGAGACATGCAACCGCTCCCTACCAGTGTAGCGCCACGGTCACACCTTGTACATCCCACCACCCTAGAACAAGATATCGATGGAGTCGTATAGTTATCTTGACACAGGGCTACTTCCCCCACCTGAAAAATCCGAATTGCTGCTGATTGCAAAAAACTCTCTATCAACGCCAGCATAACCGTATAAAATCATTCTCACAATGGCAGATCATCCCATACCTCGTGTATCGTCCTGCCGGATCCTTGGCCTTCATATTCATGGGCGAACTAATCAGGCCAATGTTTATAAAACCATTTAAGTTTGCAATCAGCTTACGCATCTAATTCGCCGCATTGTCAATAAGCACGCCGGGCTTCGCCAGGGTCAAGTAAGACAGCTTTTCCACGCAATAGCACTAAGGAAATTCCATATACAGTTCCATAACTTACTCAAACCTGTCGCCAAAAACATCACATTGAAGTTTCACTTTATATATTGTACAAAGCTGCCCTTAACGTCCCTGTACATACGTCCACGGAGCGCCTATGCTCCACAGGACTGTTTTTTCCCCTGAAAGACCTCATGCAGCAACATCAAGACCGGCAAATGGGACGTCTTTGTAGCACCAAACAGAGACATTGGGTACTTCGACAAGTTGCACTCAAACTTATCGACCTTCCTATCATTACCCCTCCTTCCCCGCTCCCACGCTCCCCGTTAATCTCAGAGTAACTCCCGTTCTAAAACATTGCACCCGAAACTAACCTAGGCACACGTTCCGCTCGCGTTTCTAATCATGTTCATCCTACTGATTCCACGATCGTCTACACAGATGCATCATGAACTAACGTCAGAGCGGCTATTTACAGAATTGAGACCTGCAGCGAGGTAGTGAAGCATACTCTCGGTCCTTACATAGATCCTCCTCCTACAGCGACTCTCGAGACCTTGCTAATAGTCTCCAGTATTCAGGAACTTGCACAAGCACTTCCTAATCCTTCAGGATATACAATATACATTAATTCAATGCAGGCTATACGCGCCATTCAAACGGGTCGCATTCCTCAGGAACTGAAAGATGATCTATACAAGACGCTCATCAAACTACGTCCCAACAGTGTCACACTGAGATGGATTCGCGGCCACGGTGGAATCCCAGGCAATGAGGTACAGCCCCAGGCGCCCGGGATTCCCTGGCCAACTCTTCGTATACTTCCTCCTCCTGATAAATCCCTGACTACCACGCAAATACGCATACTTAAACGCATGCAACTAAATACACTCCTTAACCCTGTGCAATCATTTTTATACCGAGTCAGACATTCCACCGTATGCCCGAATCGTTCTGAACACTATGCAAACTTAAAACACTGCATGTTTCCTGCCCTGTTACAATACAGTTAACTCTCTTTCCACACCCTCCTCCCTACACGTGGAGGGCTTGGTTAGCCTCTGACCAGCTGAATGACCAGTTGGCCTTAGTGACTCTGGCTCAGGACATTCTTGACGCTTAACAGTGCGCTGAGTAACGCTGTTTTCTCCTCCTTCTTCCACCATTGCTCACCATTGTTGGCCGAAGTGCAGTGACGACTAGGAAGCCTACGACGCGTCCCGTCCTTGCGATCGCCACTTCATTCGCACGAACGCTCGTGAAGGTCTCGGTCTCAAGAGACAGTGTGCTCGCTTATATAGCCTAGAAAGCCGTTGGCACTCAAAGTGTCGTCCAATCCGTAGGCAGCACGTGACGGCGGTCCGAGAGGTCCAATCAGCGAACGCGCTTATTGCTCGCTTCAAATCTGCCGCGGTGCGAAGGCGACTCGCCGGCGTAGGTAGTATGAAATTCCAGGCGTTTCATCATAAATCCCGCCGATGCTTTCTTAAAAGGCGCCGCTGCCTTGCGGAGCAGTATCGGGGCTTGCAAAGGTGGTGTGAGCAGAAGCTTGACGCTCGATTGAGCGGAATCCGGGTGACTTATCCGGGCATAGCAGTTTGGGTTCCATTTGCTACGGGAGACGGTAGAAGCGCTCCACTTTCCTCGACTCGGGCCCTCGTTAACGCGGTCCTCCACTGTCCCGTCCCCTGAGAAGGTACGGCCGGCGGACTTAAAGCCCGCTAGGAGGTCAAGTTTTTGTGGTGCTACTTACAGAAGCTTTGAGTTCCTGCGTTTCTTTTTTTTGTAGATTTGGAACGAAGCGCACTCTCGTCCCGATCTCTGTAGCGGGGGCACTAAGCCCGAGTGTCTTTTCCTGGAGCTACTCTGCGCGATATGTCGCTTGTGCTGTGAGAAGCGGTTGTTTGGAGCTGGTGCAAGATACAGGAGATCGACTGCGGGGTCACAGATTCTCTTGTTGTTATATTTAGGAGTCGGCGTGGCCACCCACGGCTAATTTTCATCCATCCATGACTTGCACTACCGGGAAGCGAAACCTTTACTGGTGCAGTCGCGACAGGATTGGTGCGCAAGCGGCAGAACCGAGAGAGCGAAGGTGCGTGAATCATCGGGGCCAAGACGGCGAAGATCCGAGTTACAAGGAGGTGCCGAAAACTCGAGTAAAAGTGGGTGCAAGAAGCATCGGGTGCCGAGGCGCCGAAGACGGGGAGCAAGAAAGTGCGCGCAGCATTGGTAGCTGAGACGGGGAAGATATTCCGAGGGAACAACGTAACGACAGCGAGGTTAGCTATCGATGACATCGGAAGACGATGTGGGCGCCAGGTGCAGGTTGCACTTGTGTGCCCACTGACAACGCCGTGCATCACAGCAAAGATGCAAAGTACACTCTAGCATTACAACATGTTCTGCGGCGTTTATGATTGAGTTCCTCCGTCCAAGCTCGTCTCTGCCGTGCTCGAGCCAAAAGCTTACAATGAAGTTTAACATGTGACTAAGGGATCTCTGGATGGACTGCGGACCAGAACATTGGGCAAGGAGACTGAAAGAGATTAGAAAGAGCTTGCCGAGCTACAACAGCTGTGGCAGGAACTTACATTAGAAATAGAGCGCCGCGACCGTAGTCAGCTCAAATAAAGCTAGGAGAAAGAGGACAGCGCAGTTAAGAGGGCTCTTGTGCGACCGCTGACCGAAAACGACGAGCGCCCTTCGGACATCGTAGAGATAAAGGCACCTCTAGAGGAATTAGCACAGAAACTCGAGGAAACGGACCCAAAATCTTGCAACGCCGGCGCTGTGCAGCTATTGTCGCAGGCCGTTGCACTGTCAGTTTTTTTTAAGCGATTGTGGCTAACGTTTCCCTAGAAGATTCCCTAGAAGGAACTTGATGCGCCAGTTCGTGCAGAGCGATAGAGCCCACTGACGGATTGGGTAACCTGAGTGGCGGGCCGGCACAGAAAATGACTACCTCGGGAGCTGGTAGAGCGAACCTTGTTTGGACATGACTGGGAGTGAGGCAGGTGCTGCTAGCGGTAATGCAGACGACGCCAGCACTACACTCGCTCCGGTTACCGCCAGCTTCCTTAAGAGCTGGTTTCAGGAGGAAAAGAAAACCAAGAGAGCTGCATAACAGCTCATCATGATTCATGATCGACATCATGAATTCTATTATGACACCTGCAATGAATTCTGGCCAATCTCCCCCTGTGAGTACGTGCCATATGCAGCAAGGGAGAAGAAGCAGAGTATAGCTTTCACGTCGCTCGAGAACACTGTTTTAGTCACTACCTGTAGAAATGAAGGCGCTGTTTGACATTATAGAGAAAGCATTCAGGGGCGTTATCGATGTAATTGCAGCCATGACAGGTTGGCCCGTCAGTGCGCTTAGATACGTTGAAAAAAAAAATGTAAGCTCGAGTCATCTAGCAAATGCATTGCAGACACACTCACAGATACGTCTAGTGACAATGCTGATGATGTTATCCGAGAATGGAGGCTTTGGCGTAATGCAAAGCAGCACCACCAGCTGCCAAACGAAACAAAGCGATCGCCAAAGGGCTGCCGCCTAAAAGAGTGGCAAGGCAGTCGCAAGAAAGAATTCTGTCATGCATATACCGCTCTGTTCGTCGTTACGTGGCTTTTTGTGACTGGTGTCAGTGACGGAAAAGGCCCTCGGTTGTGCCTGCTGGATTCCTGCAGCCGATTGACATCCCAATAGACCCGTTTTCCCGAGTTGGTTGATCTCCTCGGGCCTTTCCTTCTGTCTGCTTCGAGGAATAGATGAATTTCAGTGACCACGGATTATACTACACGCTACGCTGTTACACGGGCATTACCCACCAGCTGTGCAACTGACGTAGTTGTGTTTCTTCTCCATGATGTCATCTTGCTCCATGGTACTCCATGCCAGCTGCTCATTGACCCCGGCCGTTGCTTTCTTGCTCGAGTAGTCGACGAAGTCCTCCGGTACCGCTTAGTTAAGCATTATGTCACCACCGCTTACCATCCATAAACAAGCGGCCTCACTGAACGCCCAACCGCACGCTCACGGACATGCTGTCAGTGTATGTATCGGATGACCACCATGATTGGGATATCACTTTGCCGTTCGTGACGTCCGCATATAAATCGTACCGTCACGATACAATGGGCTACTCGCCCTCCTATCTTCTATTCGGTCGCAACCCTTCACTTCATTTGACAGCGTACTGCCTCCCACCGCTAATGCCAGCTCCTATGTTCATGAAGCCATCTCCCGAGCTGACGCCGCCCGTGTTATTGCTTGCCACCGGCTGGCTTCCTCCCAAAGCACTTAAAAACGCCGCCACAATTCTCGTCGTCGGGAAGTCCACTACTCTCGGGGCTCTCTCGTCTTGCTCTGGAATCCTGCTCGTCGAGTTGGGTTTTGTGAGAAGCTCTTGCTGCGATACACAGGCCCCTACCGTATTTTACGGCCAGTCACTTCCGTGACATATGAGATCATCCCTGTGCATCTGCCATAAAAGTCCGTTTTTCCACGTACGGATATCGTTCATGTCGCCCGAATTACGCCATACTACTCCAACTGTAGTTCTCCGACATAGTACCCACCGGGACTGGGCTTTTTACGGTGGAGGTAATGTTACATATTGTCACGTACACGGTGACTAAGGATACCAATGATAGCAGGGGGTAGCCCAGACACAACAACACAGCAGCACAGACGCAAACGTGCAAGCGACACTTTGTCGTCCTCCTCAACTTCGTCCTCCTTTCACACCTCAGTCATGCGCCACCTGGCAACACTAGGTGGCATTACCCCCTCCTTCCGAAAAAAAATGAGAAGAGCCGGTAAAAATGGTGTGAAAAGCAAGAGAGTGGTCACAGCGGGTGGCCATACGCTATCGGTGGTAGTACGGCTTCAGTCGTACAATGTGCACAATGTCCGAGCTGTGCTTTCGACGTTTTGGTTGTGTGGCACCGTCTGGGATAACTTCATAACTGAGGTCACTCACACGGCGTAACACTTTGTACGGCCCGAAGTAGCGGGAAAGGAGTTTCTCTGACAAGCCTGGACGGCGAACTGGTGTCCATATCCAGACTTGGTCTCCAGGCTTGTAGTCAACCTGGCGGTGCCGGAGGTTGTAACGGTGCGCGTCAGTGGTCTGCTGCTGTCCAATGTGGACACGGGCGAGCTGGCGGGCTTCCTCAGCGCGGATGGCATATTGCTGGGCATCTGAGGATAGCTGGTCATCATCTGGGCATGGGAGCATGGAATCGAGCATGCTCTGAACTTCGCGTCCGTAAACAAGCCGAAATGGTGTGAAGCGCGTTGTCTCTTGTAAGGATGTATTATACGCAAATGTGACGTACGGCAGCACCTCGTCCCAGGTCTTGTGCTGCACATCGACGTACATTGCCAACATGTCCGCAATCGTCTTATTCAATCTTTCTGTAAGGCCATTGCTTTCTGGATGGTACGCTGTGGTCTTGCGATGGGTCGTGCAACTCAGCTCAAATATGCGGTCGATCAGCTGTGAAGTGAAAGCTGTCCCTCTGTCGGTAATGACGTAGGAAGGGGCGCCATGCCGCAAGACTATGTTGTGCATGAAAAACTCTGCTACTTCGGAAGCTGTGGCATGAGGGATTGACTTTGTCTCAGCGTATCGAGTCAGGTAGTCAGTAGCGACTACTATCCATTTGTTTCCGGCCTGCGACAAAGGGAAAGTGCCAAGGAGATCCATTCCAATTTGGTCGAACGGAATGCGGGGTACTTTAACGGGCTTGAGAAATCCGGCAGGCTTCTGGGGCGGTGTTTTACGGCGCTGGCATTCGCGACAGCTTCGTACATAGCGTTTCACAGCTGCGGAGAGTCCTGGCCAGTAATACATGTTGCGCACTCGAGCAAGAGTCCGTGAGCAACCCAAATGACCAGACGTTGGTTCGTCATGGCAAGCAAGGAGAATATCCTCACGGAGCTCGCATGGCACTACCAGAAGGTAAGTTCTGTCTTGGCCCTGGGAGTTTCTTTTATACAAGACGCCTTGCCGTATGCAGAAGGAACCAAGGTGCCGAGATAGGTGTCGAGGCAGGGTCGTATCACGCCCTTCCAGGTAATCGATGAGTGGAAGAATGTCTGGATCAGCTCTTTGTCGATCTCTGAGCTCAGATGCGCTGAGGGCTCCTAGAAAACCGCTATCGTCATCGGCTGTAGTATCGCCAGTGTCAACGGGTGCTCGTGACAGCGTGTCGGCGTCTTCGTGTTTGCGGCCGGACTTGTAAACAATGGTTATGTCAAACTCCTGAAGCCGTAAACTCCAGCGTGCAAGTCGTCCAGATGGGTCTCGCAGATTTGCCAGCCAGCACAAACAATGATGGTCGGTGACGACTTTAAATGGCCGGCCGTAAAGATAGGGGCGAAACTTCATAGTAGCCCATACGACCGCCAGGCATTCCTTTTCTGAGGTGGAATAGTTCATTTCGGCACGAGAGAGAGTGCGGCTAGCATAGGCTATTACTCGCTCAAACCCGTCTTGGTGTTGAACAAGGACCGCGCCAAGACCGATACTACTGGCGTCAGTGTGCACCTCAGTGTCAGCCGCGTCATCGAAGTGCGCCAGAACAGGGGATGTTTGAAGGCGCTCACGAAGCAAAGAGAAGGCCATCTGCTGCTCAGAGTTCCACACAAAGGAGGTGTCCTTCCTTGTAAGGCGCGTCAGAGGTTCTGCGATCTGAGAAACGTCCGCAATGAAACGCCGATAATATGCGCACAGGCCGAGGAAGCGCTGAACAGCCTTCTTATTAGCTGGAACGGGAAATCGTGCGACGGCAGCAGTCTTATCGGGATCCGGGCGCACCCCATCAGCGCTTACAACATGGCCAAGGAACTTGAGTTCTGTATACCCGAAGTGGCATTTCTGGGGCTTCAGCGTGAGATCAGCAGAACGGAGGGCTTCCAGGACAGCTCGAAGGCGTTCGAGGTGTTGATCAAATGTTTCGGAAAAAACAACTACGTCGTCCAAGTACACAAGACAGATCTGCCACTTGAGGCCAGTGAGGACGGTGTCCATCATCCTTTGGAATGTAGCTGGGGCAGAGCACAATCCAAATGGGAGTACTTTGAATTCATATAGGCCATCTGTAGTGACAAATGCGGTTTTTTCTCGGTCTCTTCGATTTGCCAATAGCCGCTTTTTAAATCAATAGATGAAAAATACTTCGCACGTCGCAATCTGTCCAGTGAGTCATCGATGCGCGGCAACGGGTACACATCTTTCTTTGTCACATTATTCAATTTCCGATAGTCGACGCAAAATCGAAGAGTGCCGTCTTTCTTTTTGACCAGGACTACTGGTGAAGACCACGGACTTTGTGAAGGCTGCACAACACCATCATCCAGCATCTCCTGAACCTGCGTCTGGATCACTTCTCGTTCTTTGGCAGACACACGATAAGGCTGCTGTCGTATTGGGCGAGCGTCGTCATAAGTAATGATGCGATGTTGTGTGATGGGCGTTTGACGAACCTTCGAGGAAGAAGCAAAGCAGTGCTTGAAGTCTAGCAGCAGTTGCTCTAAGGCCCGCCGTTTCTCCTTTGACAAGTGACAGTTAATGTCGATGTTGTCAAGAGATGGCTCGTTAGTTTCTACTGCCGTGGATGCAAAACAGACCGGATCATGCGCAACATGGTCAGCAAAAGCGATAGCAGTCCCCGGGAACAAGTGTCGGTGCTCATTAGAAAAATTTGTGACAAGGAGTGCAGCCCGGCCATTGTGAAACGACAATAAACTTCGGGGAGCGCAAATGCCATGAGTAAGCAGGAGTGTATGGTTCGCCTCCGCTACAGCATCACCGGTACGGAAATCGTCACAGGTAACTTCCACAAGAGCACTGCTTCGCGGCGGCAGCGAGACGCTCTCAGCGGAAACACGAAGTGCGGTATTGCAAGGACTGCTACTACCTTTTTCGGTAGATTGTCCCATCGAAAACGTGACGAGTCTATTTCGCAGGTCGATAACTGCTCCGTACTCCCGCAGAAAGTCAATGCCGAGGATAAGGTCACGGGAGCAGTCACTTAAAACAACGCAACTAACGACGAACGTACGTCCGTTAATCTGAATGCGAGCCGTGCACATCCCCTTTGGAGTAACTATATGACCGCCGGCGGTTCGAAGGTACACACCTGGCCAAGCAGTGAGCACCTTCCTCAAAACAGTCGCCATGCGACCACTCAAAATTGAATAATCGGCACCGGTGTCCACTAATGCATTGACCGTAGTGCGACCGTCTAAAATAACCGGAATGTCCAGAGAAACGCTTTTTGCTTCCCTAGGTGACGGTACCAGCAGCTCGCGGTCGGATCGAAGCGGCGACGACGGGAGGTCTTCAACGCAGCGACTACCAGCGGCCTCGCCCCCGAAGGTCGCTGTTTTCAGTTTTCCCGATGAGGGCTAGACGAGCGGCCTTGGTCCTCTCGCGAGGAACCGTGGGTGAACGAGGAGGAGCGCCTTGGCGAAGGGGAGCGGGGCTGACGCTGCGAATGAGATGAAGAACGCTGCTCCGCCAGGTACTCCTCAATAACTCGGGGTCGTTGACCAAACCGGGGAGGAGGCGAGTCGATGCGGAAGCCATGGAGACCGAGGCGTCGATACGGACAATCGCGGTAAAGATGTCCTGGTTCACCGCAGTGGAAGCAAAGCGGACGGCGGTCAGGCGTGCGCCAAATGTCGGCTTTGCGTCGGGGCAGCGGACGATTGTCGAAGTTCTGCACTGGCTGCACCGAGGGCAGCGGAGCTGTAGGTGACGCGAGAATGGGTGGTGGTGAAGGGGGAGCCTGACTCTGCAGAACTTCCGCATATGTGGGACGATTGTCGGTCCCCGACAGCAATGGCGGGCTCGGAACTACAGGCGAAAGAGGGCTCTTGAGTGCCTGCCGCACCTCCTCCCGCACTATAGCAGAAACGGAAGTCTGCGATTGCTGCAGAGGGCTCCAGAACTTGCTTAGTTCTTCGCGCACGACGCTGCGAATCAGTTCGCGCAATGAATCGGGATGCCGCTCTGAAGATGCAAATGATTCCGCGATTGTGCTTGTATTAAAAGGTCGGTCATAAGCCACGGCACGTTGGTGTAGCACCTTTTCCATTGTGGTGGCCTCCGCAAGGAATCCGTTTACAGTCGACGGTGGGTTTCGCACAAGGCCTGCGAACAGCTGCTCTTTCAAACCCTGCATCAGGTGCCTGACCTTTTTGTCCTCGGACATGGCGGGATCGGCTCGCCTGAAGAAGCGCGTCATGTCCTCGACGTACGCTTGGACACTCTCATTCGGTCTTTGGATGCGAGAGTAAATGGCGCGTTCTGCATGCTCGCGACGATCTGCGCTAGTATAAGCCTCGAGCAGTTGACGACGGAATTCCCGCCACGAAGTTAATACTTGTTCTCGGTTCTCGAACCAGATACGGGCGCCGTCCTCAAGGCTGAAGTAGACGTTCCTTAGTTTGGCAGCATCGTCCCACTGGTTGAAAGCAGCGACACGTTCAAACTGAAGGAACCAGTCCTCCACATCCTCAAAGAGGTCCCCATGGAATGACTTCGGTACCCGAGGGGCCTGCAAGGTGTAGTTACAGGCCGGTGCGACGCCCGTTACCTGCTGAGCAGGAGCACTAGATGTCATGGCGGCGGGTGATGGCTGAAACTCTGGAGACAGTCCCTGGAGCCGTCGACTGGAGCGATGCACGGGGGTGTCCAATGGTACAGGGCTGGCGCGACGTCTTGTAGATGAAGATTCTTGCATAGGCGATCGTTTTACCCAGCACCTCCACCAGAATGTCACGTACACGGTGACTAAGGATACCAATGATAGCAGGGGGTAGCCCAGACACAACAACACAGCAGCACAGACGCAAACATGCAAGCGACACTTTGTCGTCCTCCTCAACTTCGTCCTCCTTTCACACCTCAGTCATGCGCCATCTGGCAACGCTAGGTGGCAATATATGCCATTGCAGAAGGGAGAAGACGATGATCGACAACTGAGACAGAAGACGTAGTAGCTGCGATTGGTGCCGAGATGTGCAGGTACATTCACGCAAGTCATCAGCTGTTCTATCTCTTGGACGAACCTTGCTACGTATCAGTATATTTGATTAAATCAGTGCGGTGTAAATCCCTTTGAAAAAAAAATGCTAGGTAGCAATGCTAGGTAGCAATGCTAGGTAGGTAGAGTGGAGCTTCGGCACAGAGTTTGTCATAGATATACTGCCCAATAGGTTAGCTTCTACACCCTGTAACCGGGCACGTTGGCCATCTGCAGCGTTCGCAATCTCGCTGGCGAGAACTGTTATCCTCACGCCTTAGGTATTCGAGGAGTGCTTCCGGGAGCCCCGTCAGCAACAAACTCTTGCACTGAATAATTCTGGCGATAGTTGCGCGTCCTTCAATTCACAATCGGTTCACATAGGTGCCGCACCCTTACAGGTAAATAACCTGTAGGCACTGTGTACAGCAAAACGAGGGCAATATAACGGCTCTCCAAGAGGGCCGCATATAGACCCATGTCAGCAAATTATTCAGTTTATGTTGAACAGTGCTATAACAAGGCGCATACTAAAATGGATTTGTTCCCTCTAATTATACAACTGCAGGTCGCATATTTTCTAAAGGCAAATAAGAAACATAAGGACTAGTTGCATAAAAATCACCCTACCGAATTGAAGCTATTTTGTATGATCGCTTCTCCGAAATGCTTGTTTTTCAGGGGGACTCTGGAAGCCCACTCTTTATTGAAGTCCAGAAGAATCGCTACATGCAAGTCGGCGTTGTTTCTTACGGCTCTGAAGCTTGGTCTACGTACACCCGCGTAGATGCATATATAAATTGGATCAAGCGCTCAGTCGCGAAGTTAAGAGCCTATGAGGACTTCTTGCCGTATCAACAAGTATGGCACCACGACACGCCTTTTATACCTTATAGATTTTCCTCGAATAATCAGGTATGGGAATGACCTAACATGGCTGCGCCGCGCAAACGCATATTTTGCTATTGTTCAATAAACTTTCCCTGAAAACTGACGCCTGACGTCTGTGCATGTCTGACCGGCTCTTCCAGGGGAGTACAAGAGGGGAAAGGATAAATAATCGCTTGTTAAAATAACCATTCCAATAACGAATACATTTTTCGTCTCTTCTTGGTGTAAAAAAGGTGTAATAAAAGGCTCACCAGACAGTTGGGAATAAATAAGGAATGCAATTTTACTAAGCAACAAAAAATCAAAACTCATTAGTAGAGGACGGATATTTATGCACTAAACATGCTCGTTTAGGGCACCCAAAATAGACAGGTAATAATAATAATAATAATAATAATAATAATAATAATAATTGGTTCATAGGAAGGGAAAGGCGCAGTATCTGTCATATTTGCTCTGTGGACACCTCAACCGAGCCGTAAGGGAAGGGAGGAAAGTGGGAGTGAAAGTGGAACGAGAGAAAGGGGAGCCATAGTGGAGGGCTGCGGATTTTTTCGACCACCTGGGGATCTTAAATGTTGTTGTTGTTGTTGTGGCTGTAGGAAGAAGGAAGAGAAAATGCACGGTCCTTCTACTGGCTCTAAAGCTGAGCCACTTCCGCTGCCTCGTGGAGACAGAAGAGAAAATAGAGAAGAAAAACATTGGCAGTGGCTTAGCTTGGTTAAGCCTGGTAATTGAGAAAGCAATAGCTATGGCTACGCCTAGGTTCAGCTGGTGGTGTAGCTGATTGTGGTGCTTGTGGTTATGCTTATGGTTATGCAGTGATTCACTCTGGCCACGGCATATGGTTCAACTATTGTTTATTGCGGGGTGCTACCTGGTTATTCTATCTATAACTAGTAGCGAGGCAAGGAGTGCCGTGGCTGCAACGATATACTTGGTTGTGGGTGAGGTTAAGGCAGAATGTACAACTGCCGCTCCGGCACCGGCTGCAACGGCATTCTTTACGCCAGCAGAAATTAAAGCATCGCTGGAGACAGCGTTGGTTCCACCTGCCGCTAGGCCACCTCCTATAGTGTCCAACGTTGCACCACCGGCGGTAGCTGCGGTAGGAGCGGGAGTTAGGCCGCGGTTGGTAGCTTCCGCCTCGCGAGTTGACGGCGCGAGTTGGAGGCCCTGTTTTTGCGGCAGATGGAATGACGGAAGGATGGATGGATGGATGGAATATAGGAGCGTTCCCTTTGAAACGGGGTGATAGCAGTAGCTATCATGCTCATTTTTCTTCCTATATCTTAATTATTGATTTAGAATGGTTAACTAAACCATCATTCTATTTATTAAATTTTTGTTCCTACAATACTAACATTATGTCACTTCTCTGCTTTTAAGCCACCAATCTTCCAGTCGTTTTTTGCTAGTTTCCACCGCCGGTTTATTCACCCGGCCACTGTTATCTCTAAACCCCAGAGCTTTAGGAACAGTGATTGCGCCTGCATCGACTTCCGGATGGATACCATTACATTCGAGTATAATATGGTCAATTGTTTCACTGGAGTTTCCACATACAGCACATGCGTCATCTCCATTGTTAAATTTCTTTTTGTAGCTGCGTGTTCTAAGGCACCCTGATCTAGCTTCAAAAAGTAGGGCACTGCCTCTTGAGTTATCAAAGAAATCTGCCTTCCTGATCTGCATTTTCCACTTTCGGTATAATTCCACACTCTGTTTCTTTTCCATCGAATTTATCCAATTTTTACCTCCTGTGTTTTGCACCTGTTGCTTAATGCTCTTTATTTCTCCGTCCTTGTGACTAGTATACTTACTAGTTTTCTAGTTCTTTTCCTCCATTGTGAGTCAACGCTTTTTAAGTACAGGTATTTAAATACTTTAGCTGCATATCTGTTACTGTCCAATTTCCTCAGGCGTTCCTCATATAATATTTTACTCTGAGCTTCCCGTACTTCGAAAGATGCCCAGCTCATATCTCCCTGTACCGCCTCATTTGTAGTTTTGCCGTGGGCACCTAGTGCTAATCGTCCGACGGATCTCTGATTTATTTCTAATGTCGACTGTACCTCTGATTTTAGGCACAAAACCGCATTTCCGAAGGCAAGTCCGGGCACCATAATTCCCGTCCAAGTACCCCTCAAAACCTCATACCTATTGTATCCCCACAATGCCTTATGCTTCATTATCCCGGCATTCCTTCGCCCTTTGGCATTAAGTGATTGCTCATGCTTTCCATTGTATGCCAATCCTTCGTTTACCCATACCCCCAGATATTTATATTCTGCAACTCTAGGTATTTCATGGCCTTGTATTTTAAGACCCTGATCAGTTGAGCCGTTGAAAATCATCAGACCCGACTTAACTGCGCTGAATGGGAATGGAATGGAATGGAATATAGGAGCGTCCCCTTTGAAACGGGGCGGTAGCAGTAGCTATCCTGCTCATTTTTCTCCATATATCTTAATTATTGATTTAGAATGGTTAACTAAACCATCATTCAATTTATTAAATTCTGCTCCTACATTACCAACATTATGTCACTTCTCTGCTTTTAAGCCACCAGTCTTCCAGCCGTTTTTTGCTAGTTTCCACCACCGGTTTATTCACCCGGCTGAAACTCAAGCCTAGAGCGTCCCCTTCGTCTCCGCAATACTTAACTAGAGTTTGCAATTCTTCCAGACTCTCAGCTAGCAGCACAATATCGTCTTCATACATCAAACCGGGGAGGCGCTGCTCTACCGCCTTTCCACCTAATCTATATGACAGGTTAAAACCTAGGTTACTGTCTTGTATCCTCCGTTCCAGGTTTATCGTATAAAGCATGAACAGCACCGGTGATAGAGGACAGCCTTGTGTTAATCCTTTGCATACTTTGACATCCTCGTACTTCTTATCCCTTCCCACGTAATTTCTACTTTGTTATCCCGGTATATTTTCTGTAGGAACTTTATCATCTCATAACCGATACCTTCTCTTTTAATATGTTCCACAGGAGATCCCTGCTTACGTTGTCGTACGCCCCGTTTATGTCCAGGAAGGCCAAACACAAAGGTCTATTTTCCACTCTAGATATTTCGATACATTGGGTAAGAACGAACAGGCTATCATCTAAGCGCCTATCATTTCTAAAGCCGTTCTGAAGTTCTCCGAGTATCTTGTTACTTTCTACCAATGCTTGCACCTTAATTTCACCGCCTGCATGGCTAGAAAATGGGATAGATGGCTGGTGCAAACGAAGAGAGTGTTTTTGTCAGCGGTAGCTTTAATTCCGTCTGATGCTCGAGCTCACCGTTAATCATGTCCAGGTATTGGAGTCCGCGCTTACGTCATTGTTTGCGTAATTTTTTTGCCTGATGGATTCAGGAGGAACGGGATTTTTAATCACAGAGACTGGGAAAAAATAACCTCTTCTACATCGAAACGAATTATCTCGGCAATAAATGCGTCGAGTAAAGTCTTCAAATGGTCGCTTGAGTTAACCATCATGCTTGAAAGTTTTAGTAATAATCTTATATCTTGAAAGAACCTGCTTTCACTCCAGGCCTACTAATATGCAATTATCTTTGTTACCAGTTTCGTTTTGGTAGTGGTGCGGGCTACTGAACACCTAAATTTTCATCATGGTCTCATTCATTCTCGTTATTAAGTAATCTGACATAAAAGACAGTCGAAGATCAGGAATGCATTGCTTCGGTCGGCTTAACAAGAGAAACCACCAGTGATTCAGATGATTGGAACAAAAATTATCGTATATTTTCAAGGAAATGAAATAGTATTGGCCTCTTATTCCCGAATAAACTGAGAAATCCTGTTTTTGGCGGCTTTTTCATCATCAACAGCAATTATAGGAATATGATTAGAGAAAAGCAAATATAGTGAAGCAAAGATAGTGAAGAGAAAAAGAGTTGGAAACGTGAAATCCTTTCTGCCCAAGTAAAGGTGTTGGTGGTGATACCTTATTTTTTAGCAGTTACAGAATAGGCGTCGACCAAACGGTGGCCTGAAGTCCTTGCAGCTAACCGCATAACCGGCCGGTCGGAGTAAATCTAGTTGAATCTCACGGTTTAGCTTATTTGTAGTCTGCTGAATTAAATTCCTCCGTTCTTGTCTCTTTATCTCTATCTCGGATTTCTAAATTTCTGGACGAGTCACACCGCATGAATAAAATATGGTCTATCTGGTAGAGGTACCACTGGTTAAGGTTAGCTTGATTTAAAAACGTTCTTGTTTGCAAGCACCTGCTTACGCTTTCTTGGCTCCTAATTAGTGCCCCATCTGCCGGCATGTATTCTACCCTATCTAGCCGGTAGTTCCTCAGCGTGTTTCTAGCTTACTAGTCTTT
Source organism: Amblyomma maculatum (assembly GCF_055883805.1). NCBI lineage: Eukaryota > Metazoa > Arthropoda > Arachnida > Ixodida > Ixodidae > Amblyomma > Amblyomma maculatum. Next base: position 18,369,527 of record NC_139354.1, read on the forward strand.
ACTTGTTCAGAGTGTATTGAAGATAAATGAACTAAGATATTGTTTTTTTTTTTTGGGCGTATATTTGCCACCAAAAATTAGCCTCCTAGAATAACGAACTTTATTGAGGAGACGCTTTCTTTCTCCATAAGGCATTTATTAACCACGACGACGTCATTTTCCTTAACAATACTCCCTTTGAAAGACCTTTCACGTTTACTCCGCTAGGCGCGCAGGTTTCAGCAGATTAGTTTCGAACGTGGTTCATGCGCCATATTAGAACTTTGAATTATTTGATTTAAATTCACGACGTTTTAAAGTGGATGTCTGAGTCTAAAAGGAATATTGGCGTATTTATGGCCTTATGCGCTGGTCGATAATGAATGACAGAACGTGTGCCATGAAATGAAATTTGCTAAACAATGATGTTAATAGAGATTACAAGAATAAAACAGACTTCTTACCACATTCTTCGCATTGTAGCACCCTGTTCTGGTCGCTCTTTCCCGAAATTCATGAGCTTCATAGAAACAGCTCACCAATTTAACGCAAAGCCGTCCGTTTTATTTTTTCAAAGTATCGTGTAACTGACTCACCATCGACCCTCATGAGAACTCACGGTATTGAAACATTACAGCTGCGCCGGAAAATTCAAAGACTGAAACTACTTTTCTTACTAAAAAACCATAAACTATCTATGAATGCAAACCCCTTCCTTAAACCTAACACTACGCGCCAAACACGAAATCATTATGCACAATCATTAACCTTTTACCGGGCTAGGATTAACGCCTTTAAATACTCATTTTTTCCACGCACCATTGAGGAACAGGTGTCCGCCAGATCTTTTAACCAGAGCTGATACTTTTGCCTCAATGTTTTCTTCACAGCATTTAATTTGAGAGCCATTTATTTCTACGTTTACTTTTAGTATTTTGCATCTGAGCCTTGTATTTATTGTTGTATTTTCTGTTACAACTTGTATTTAACATTTTTCAATTTTGCTAATCCTGTTCATTTTGCATATATTATGTATTCGCCCCTCCTGCTTGGGCCTACTGTAGGCCTGCAGTATGTTCTAAATAAATAAATAAATAAATTGTTACATCTACATCAGAGGATTCAGCTTGATGAAAACATTTGGCTTTCGGAAAACGCACATATAGGGAAGCATGAGGAGTTTATATTTATTAGCCAAACTACGTAAAACGCACAATGCTGGGCAATACTACAAAATATACCGGTTCTATTTACTTGCTATGTTCCGATGAAAGTCCACATGCGTTCTTCTGCTGCTCTAGTTACAATCAGACGCTGACGCTTTTCCAGGAAACTGTCGCGCGCGTTGCGCAAGGGCTCGGTGGCGAACGCTGGACGCTAGGCTTAGCGCGTCGGTGGCGTGGCAGAGCACAAAACGTTGTCCAGAAAGTTCAGAGATGGACGGAACCGAGCACCGAAGGTGACCAACGGATCCTCTCACCTTCACGGATTCATCGGTGGAGATTCGAGTGGAAAGGGTGGGGAGAACCGGTAGAACAGGTCAAAAGTCCTGGAGCCCATGCAAAGCACGTCCGTTCAGCTCCGCGTCTCAACGCTATCTCCCAGTTATGCTATTCACTGCTCGTGGTTTTATCGAGATATTTCTACGCTGTTTTTAAATTGAGCGCTGACGAATAAAACAGGCATTCGTAGATCGGCGACCACTGAGCAAGATTGATATATTGCCGCCGCCGATTGCTTAGTTATTTTGCTTGCGGAAGTCAGCCCAATAAAGAGTTGATTCCAGCGAAGATCGCCTCTTCATTTGTTGTCAGTGGCATTGTCACCCCTACGTGACAATGTGTGCCAGGCCGACGAGGTGGAAACACTTCGACGACGTAATACCGTCGGAATGCTGTACAAAGAACAGCACAGATCAATAAAGTTCGCAATGTGGTGCAGCCAGTGGAAAATCGTTCAATTCCTACGTTGTATTACTCAACAATCACAACAATCAAGGAAGAAGGGTTTTTTAAAAGACGCGGAAAGCAAGTCTCCCTTGTGCTGGCGATGTCCTTGCACGTTAAAAAAGCCAGGTGGTCAAAATTTCCGGAACGCTCTACTGCAGCGTCTCTCATAGCCTTAGTAGCTTAGGGATATTAAACCTCGGAAAACCAGACAAAAAATATCAGATTGCTTAATGAATAGGCGGTGCTTTTTCAAGGCTGCTAGGCGAAGCCTGAGCGTCATCCTAATTTTCTGCCTTTCCTTATGTTTTCCCTGCTTGCGAGTCAGCCTAAGCTTCCTGCAGATGCTTAATAAATAAATAAATAATAAATAATTGGTTCACAGGAAGGGAAAGGCGCCGCATCTGTCACACTTTCTCTGTGGGCACCTGAGCCACGCCGTAAGGGAAGGGAGGAAGGTGGGAATGAAAGAAGACAGATAAAGGTTTTCTTATTTTTACCCAATTGTTATTTCAAATTATTCTTCGATTTAAATGTTATTTCAAATTATTCTTCGATTTAAAATAAGGACAACTGGCGCGGTGCAACAAGAAAGTTAGTTACAAATAGGAAGCGCCTTTATGAGGGTGACATGATTATTTTTCTTGCCCAAGGTGCGCACTTGTTTACCATCCTTATGCGTGTTTCGCCGCATAACATATAGACACATTAATGGGTTGGCTTTGGTATCAGTGGCAGTGTGTCGTGTTTCTTAGTCGAACGCGATTGCCGTTTCGGCGTATGTGTTCCTTCGCAAGGCTGACAGCATGAGCAGCTTTATGCAGATTTTTCAGAATTACGCTCGCCTTAGCGGAGCACAGCTAAACATTCCCTATACGCATCCCTTTTGTACAGGGTGTTAAAGTTCTAGATATCCTCTTTGAGGAGGGGGGAGTGTCCCCACGAGTGTGGGACGAGGCCTTCCCTAGGACAACCAGTGCATTGAGCACCGCCGCTGAGTTTGAGCTCTCCATGGAGGCCAAAGTGAACTTGGGGAAGACTCGTGCGTGCGCCTTCGCTATTACGTTGCCCGCACCACAGTCATGCCCCGCGGAGTAGCAGGTCGCTTAGCAACCATCATCGGCGCTTATATTTGGAATGGTGGCACCGCGCTCGTCGCGGCGCCACATATGTTACTTGCCGACCTCGCGAGAGGGTCCTGGGGCTGCCGTGTGTTGCGACAGTAGCCCGCACCCTAAGTGCCAAACTTGTGACAACACTCGTGCATGATGAATCTTACCCAGGGCGCTCATTACTATTGTATTTCTCGAGCACTGCTCGTCGCGTGTTTGCCCCAGGCCACCACTCAGGCCAGCAAGCAGAGAGGCCCCTGGCCTTTACAGAGCCGCTACGGGCCTGAAATCGTTGCTAGATGCAGAGTTTCCTGATGCTCCACTTTGCGAGACCCCCGTCTCTCGAATCAGAAAGCTGGTCACCTGAGCGCAACTAAGCCCAGATGACCAGCAGCGCACGAGGACGAGGAGGTGGACGTCACTGGAGTTATGCAGAGTACCCCCGAGCGTTAGAGACTTCGAGTGGCGAAGGCGCTGGGGCGTCCCCCTAACAAGAAAGCGACTGGAGGGCGCTGGGGCGTCCCCCTAACAAGAAAGCGACTGGAGTCATGGGGACTCGTGCGCCAACTGTGAGGCTACAGAGACTGTGTGCCATGTGTTCTTTGAATGTGTGGTAGCACGAAAAATGTGGCGATTGGTGTATAGATCAGTGTGTGTTCGCTCCGGACCTGGAGTTCGGGAACAGCGAAGCCTCCTTGGACGATTGGTTTTCTTGTGTGCAATGCTTGTTTTTGGAAACGGCGCTGCCTCGCCGAAGCACGAAGACAGCCCAAGAGGGCAATGTACTCGGCGCTGCACAACTTGCGCCTCCTGCTTTGGACTTACTTGTCCAGCCAGTTAGAATCAGACGGAGAGGCGCGGTTTCTGCGGCGCTGGCACACAAGGTATTTCGTTGCAAGAGGGGGCAGACTGCGGATGCCAATGGTTCAATATTAGGCACCCTCCCCTGCCGCCTCCCCTCATTCACCCTTTGGTCATTGTAAGGAATGTAACTTGTGTTCTGTCCAATACATGCCCCACTAGGGCAGTGAGATGGCTGTTGAGGATATTGTTTCCTGTGGCAAAATGTATGTTGCATTTTTTGTGTTGTATCCTGGTTTTATGCAAGTAGCATAGATGCGCAGGCGAAACCTGCTGCTGGTTTAGAGTGTAAATACAGTGTACTTTGCACCATACGTATGTTTTATGTGAATGGCAGTCAATAAACTTCTCTTTGTGAGTAAACTTTCGTGCATAACCAATTATAAATGCATATACGGCCTGCGCCGAGATATCCCACATCCGCGACGTGGTTTGGAACTGCTTCGAGAAACATTAACCGCACAGCTTACAGAAACGCAGCAATGAGCAGGGGGAGGCGAAGCTGGCCCTCACAGAGATCCCGCTTCGGCGCCAGCTGATTTGCCAGGCTGAAGGGCCTTGTTCGCCAATGGTTTCCCATACCTGGGTTAACCATCAGCGTAATTAAGTTACATTGATGAGGTTCGTCTCTTTCCAAGCGAAAGCTTCACTGGCCTAGTCGAGGGAAGAGGCGCGCGATACCACGTGACTCGCCATGTTGCTGCCGCCGCTCCTTAACTGCGACCATGGCTCTCCTTAAGCTCAAAAAGGAGACGCTCAGGCCGCCGCCTCGCAGTTCACTCTGCTGCGTCCGATACTCCGGTAAGCGATGGAACATGGGAGCGAGTGCGCTGGTCCCTCTTTCCCGAAGGTGTGTTCGCAGGACATGCGTCGATTGGCCCGCCGAGTCAGACCATCCTGCGGACATCGCACAGGTTGCCAATGGGTTAAAGCGGAGACCAAATGCAGCTCACGCCAAACAAGGGGCTGGAAAGGAATTTCGTCGAGCTAAGGGATGGAGAAAGGGTGCAGAACGACAACGGGAGCAGGCTTTGGAAGCAGCAATGGAATCCTCGACATCTACGTCGACTTTGCAATCTGGCGAAATGGCAGTAGTCAGTGCTCGCATCAACATAAGCGGTATATTAATGAAGCTTTCGCTTGCACAGCATAGCTAAGCCGCAGTCATTTCTTATTTCATTACTAATTACTTCTCACAAAAAAGGCAAGAGACCAACAAAACACGCACGAAGAAAGCTCTTCACGTTGATTTCAATCAAGACAGAAACAGACAGAAACAAAGGCGTTCGGTTCTGAGATCGGAGCTCGAGCCCCGTGAGAACCCCCAGAAATTGGCACCCAACGTGGGGCCTCACTGGCAGTACAGTTGGGGAGGCTAGCTCAATAAGAATGGTGGAATTCCACGCTGTAAGTCGTCCGAAGTCGGCTGGGAGATCCTCGCTAGTATGCGCAGCCTAGCGCAATGGCAGAGGCTTCTGTTCTGTGAGAGATGTTAAAGATCCACAGGAAGGAATTTCTTGTAACCGATACTACAACAGAGGACGTAACTGAGATTATTACCTTGTATAACGTGCAGGGAGCCCTAACCCGAGGACACCGAAAATCGCTTCCAACGAAACCGGCCGCGTTTGTAAACTTTCCAGTATTGTGCTTTGATAATGCACGTGAAAGGTTATGAGGTGTTGTAAATAATTCCCGAGCCCTCAAACACGGCGTTAATGAAAAGTCAAGTTTCGTTTCGAGACAACAAAATCTGAAAAGAAATAACATTGCTGTTATAACAAAGATGGCCTTTTCGTAGAAAAGTGAGGTCATTTGCGAAAAATAAAAATGTCGGAGCCGCTGCTGTCGGCCTGTCCTTAAAACGCACAACGGTGCCAGAAAAAGGCTCATTTTGACGAACAGATGCGATACTGTGTTTACAAAAACAGCGAGCAAATGGGAAAATGGCCTACATTTTGTGTCGCTATCGGCAGTAGACTTCGGTGCGCTACTAGAACAGAATAAACAAGCAAGTGGCTGCGGGTTAGCTTGTCTAAGCAAGCGAAAGCTATGTGTGGATGCTCCCTTTCTTCGTTAATCTCTGCTGACAGCTCCACAACATTGACCTCGTTACCTCTAGCTAAATACTTAGCATGATTGGCAAGGTCAGCCAATTGATCAGAGTCAGCCCGTCGTCTACGTGATTGTCCTATTGGTGCAGACAGTCCCGGCCAAATCACTGCATCCACAGCAAGAAACTGCGAGGCGGCAGTGTGCATTCACTCTCTCATATGTTGCGTTATGTCAACTGAAGATCATGTTTTAGTCCGGTGTTTATGATTAATAATAATCAATTCAGTTCAGTTCAGTCGCTCAGTCGTGTCCGACTCTTCGTGACCCTATTGGCCATGTCACGCCACGCTTTCCGGTCTCTCACTATCCTCCTAACATCACATAACTTCATCTGCAGTGCCTCGAGGATGCCATCTAACCATCGCGTTCGCTGCCTACCCCTTCTCCGGTGACCCTCAACCTTTCCCAACATCAAATCTTTCTCCAGCGACTCCTCTCTTCTCATCAGATGACCAAAGTAGCTGAGCTTTAACTTTAGAATTTGACCCTCCAATGAGCAGTCAGGGTTTATGGTAATAATAGTAATAATAATAATTGGTTCACCGGAAGGGAAAGGCGCAGTATCTGTCACACTTGCTATGTGGACACCTGAACCGCGCCGTAAGGGAAGGGATGAAGGTGGGAGTAAAAGTGGAAAGGGAGAAAGAGGAGCCGTAGTGAAGGGCTACGGAGTAATTTCGACCCCCTGGGGATCTTTAACGTGCGCTGATATCGCACAGCATCGAAACGCAGCCGCCGTGGTCGGGTTCGAACCCGGGAACTCCGGACAGTAGTTGGGCGTCTTACCACTGCACCACCCCGATCCACAGCAAGAAACTGCGAGGCGGCAGTGTGTATGCACTCTCTCATATGTTGCGTTACGTCAGCTGAGGATCATCAGTTTCAGCCCGGTGTTTATGATTCCCGCAATATTTACGTGACGTGGTTCTTCTCTGGCTGTCTGAGAAATAATAATAATTGTTCACAGGAAGGCAAAGGCACAGTATCTATCACATTTGTTTCTGTGGACACTTGAACCGCGCCGTAAGAAAAGTGAGAAAGGAGGAAGGGGGGAGTGAAAATGAAAAGAGAGAAACAAGCACTTCGAGCTTTTTATTAAAGGGAGCGGCGGGAAACACTTGATTGGATTGTATGCGTGCCCCGCCGTGGTGGTGCAGTGGTAAGACGCCCGACTACTGTCCGGAATACCCGGGTTCGAACCCGACCTCGGCGGCACCGTTTCGATGGAGGCGAAACGAAGAGGCGTCGTGTGCTGTGCGATGTCAGCGCACGGTAAAGATCCCAAGGTGGTCGAAATTACTCCGTAGCCCTCCACTACGGCTCCTCTTTCTCTATTTCCACTTTCACTCCCACCTTCCTCCCTTCCCTTACTGTGCGGTTCAGGTGTCCACAGACACAAGTGTGACAGATACTGCGCCTTTCCCTTCCTGTGAACCAATAATAATAATAATAATAATAATTATTATTATTATTATTATTATTATTATTATTATTATTATTATTATTATTATTATTATTATTATTATTATTATTATTATTACTGTATGCGAGGCGAGCGAGCGAGCTCCGCCAGCTCCTGGCGCCGCAGCTGCGGCGGCGAGCCCGGTGCCACGTCATGTGACTGACACACCTCCACTCCTCCTCTTGAAAGCCGAATTACACTGCACCGGTCACTTCGTCTCGACGAAAATAGCAAAGCTTTCTTTTCAAATCATGGGAGAATTGAAAGAAGCGAACTCATGATTGTAGAGTGTACATCAAAAAAAGAAAAATGTTGTAATCCCGGCCTCTACTTAACCTTCTTTTAATGCGCCCTGTTTTCAAATGATTAGTGTCACTATCGGCCTACAGCTGGAATTGTGCTTGCTACCCTCAAAAACTGAAAAAGATGTACGCTTAGTGATTTTTAAAAACAAACTTCCTTGAGCACTTCCAAGAAACTTAAAGCAGCGAGCAATGTACACCAAAATTCAATTTAAGGTCAAAGTTGTGTTACACCACACAGTGTGCTTCAACAAAGAAGTGTCATTTGTTGTTTAATAATTTAGGGCGCCGTGCACTACAAAAAAGGCGTGATCTGAACCTTTGTGAAGCCAAGTGGGTAAAATGTTGACCCATTTCAAGCAAATAATTTGTTCATGAAAATCGGTGCTATAATTTTCCTATGTGCTCGCTAAAACTACGTTCAGTTATGCACGTGTGCCTAAGTTATTCCTTAGGGACAAGTTATATAGCTTGCGAAATAACTACACCGCTACCCAGACTGTTTAAATTAAACCGGGTTCTACGATGGCTAATCTCCCAAACACTTCTTTTTCAGGGTGACTCGGGAGGACCGCTCATCGCTGAATTTCAGAGGAATCGATTCGTTCACGTCGGCGTTCTCTCGTACGGCACAGTTAACAACACTCACTGCATGCAGGAAGCCCACGTGTATACCCGTGTAGAAGCCTACATGCCTTGGATAAAGAGAACAATTGCAAAGCTGACAGTGTACGAGGACTTTGAACCGCACCACTCTACAGAGGGCCTAGATCCCTCATTTATCCCATACACAGTTTTCTCTGAGGATGCGGCATACGTGCCCCCGTACCCGTCCGTACCGCTTTGAAGCGCGCTTCAGTCGCTTTGCTCCAATAAATTCCACTCATGAACTGACACCTGGCATCTGTTTATGTGTATTGTGAT